>NC_069505.1:553582261-553694873 GCF_027579735.1 Bombina bombina | reverse complement strand
ATATTTTACAACTTTCTTTCTCCGTTTCTCTTTTTTTTTTCAGTGAGGTGACTTCTGACGTCCCAGATCCCCCTTTGCTCTCTGATATCGTAGAGACTCCATCACCAGGTCCTTCCTCTGCTTCTCTCAATACTCCATGTCTTTCCCCTCCACCAACCTCCTCCTCACCTCCTATGGAGACGTGTGCATGGCAAGGGTCTCCAGAGCAGGGTTCGCGTGTGGTAGCTCGCAGGGTCACTGCGGAAGGAGCTGTACAGTACCTCGTGGAGTGGGGAGGGGGTGGCATTTTCTAAGAACTATTAGAAGCTGGGTGGAATGTATACAGAGATACAGGCTCTGCTCCTGGTACCCCTTGCACTTCCTGCGAAGATCCCAAACACCCGGGTTCCTGCACAATGCTCTTCAGGATTTTCTCTGAACTTTCTGTACACGTGTGTACATACCAGTGCCCGTGCTTCTTGTCCTGTCAAGTTTGTTATTTACAGTGTTGGCTCACAGAGACTATATTATAATGAGACAGTAAGAGAGGGATTGGAAACCTTTATCTCTTTTTTTTGGTCTTCGGATCTGTGTCTGTAAAATGGTCTTAGAAGAACTGGGTCTATTGTCTATTTAAAACAAATCAAAGGTTCTGGACATAGGAAATTTTATTCTAGGAATAGTGTTTAATATGGCTGTTAAATAAGGAGCCAGTTATATTCCATAATTTATGGTCACAGGATTTAACAGTAGGTAAATTTTGGGATATTGACCAAGTATTTACAAACCCAGTAAAGAAGTGCTGTCAAAGTTTCATACAATTTGTTTTTAGTATCCTCAACTCATAATTTTACAAGCTTTTTTGCGTATACAAGGATTCGATTTTGAAATTTAGAAGTGCTGAGGTCCGTTCGTTGGCAACTGGCAATAAGATCTGTTGGTTGTATTTTAACTTTTCTTCCTTGCACAATAAATATATGATTTTAAGCATTAGATGTTATCTGCGTCCTACTGATAGGCATATTGGGGTGTTGTTGAGCACCCAGGCAAGGTACCCCCTGGAGATGTCAGTAATTAGGACTATCCATATTATGTTACATGTTATGGTATAATCATTTTTGAGTGGGATTTCTATCTCATCCCTGTTGCATCTTTCAAGACTACAGAAAGTAGACTGGTTAAATAATTTGCCTTTTTGACATAAAACAGGTAGATGTATTAAATTCTATAACTTCTGGCTTCACAAGAAGAGAAGCAGGACAGTCTAATCTATCCATATTTTTTACCACTGTAAAAATATCTCAGTTCATTTTGATATTAAGAAACACCTAGTTTTTCATAGATTCAAATTTTGTCTGTAATAGTAAGCACAGTGCTGTATGTTAGTAGATAATATTCCATAACTTGGATAGAATGTTTCACGCAAGCCATATTTTGCTTCTCATCAAATCTATGTGGGAGAAATTTAAATGGATACAAAAGTGAAAAAATGACTATAATCTACCACTTCACTTCCCTTTATAAGGCACAGCAAGGCAGTCTTACATTTATATTTAATTTTAAAAAACCCTGAAGAAAACGGACACTCTACGTAGAGAGTATCTCTACGGGCAGCCCCCCGACAAAAAAAAATCAAAAAAATCTTTAAACCAAATTAAATGAGAGCTACTGTGTCTTGCCCTACCGTGTACTTTTCCTGTTGCTGTAGGGACCATCGCTCAAGACACAGTGTAACTTCTTTTGGGATGTTTCAGTGCTGATAGGCAGAGCAATAATATTAATAAAAATTAATAGTTTGATCTGTGTATTATATATATATATATATATATATATATATATATATATATATATTGTTTTAAATAACATTGTTCATGAAAGTGAAGGATTAAAGTGATATATTCACTCCAGTGTTCCATTATTAAAGTGCAGGTATGATCACAATCTTTAAAAAACACTTAAAGGGACATAATACTCATATGCTAAATCACTTGCAACTGATGCAGTATAACTGTAAAAAGCTGACAGAAAAATATCACCTGAGCATCTCTATGTAAAAAAGGAAGATATTTTACCTCACAATCTCCTCAGCTCAGCAGAGTAAGTTCTGTGTAAAAAGTTATACTCAGCTGCGCCTAGCTGCAGGGAAAAAAAATAAAAAATGAAGAAATGAACAGCAGCCAATCAGCATCAGCATTGCTGAGGTCATGAACTCTTTTACTGTGATCTCATGAGATTTGACTTAACTCTCATGAGAATTCATAGTAAACTTCCTTTACCTGATTGGTGAAATAAGATGAGAGTGCACGAGGCTCATCCTTTCGGCTGTCCCAGGACAGACATACTAATATGCTGCTTAGAAGTCCTTTACAATGGGATGTGGCTACTGAGAAACTTTTGAGGTAAAATATCTTTCTTTTTTACATAGAGATGTTCAGGTGATATTTTCTAGTCAGCTTTTTACAGCTATACTACATCACTTTCAAGTGTTTAAACATTTGGGTATTATGGCCCTTTAATCATCATTAGATACATTTTTCTAAAAGATTTTGATAGACCCCATTGTCAGCAACAGAGCATTTTTCTAAACCGTATTTTATCATATCAAGTAACTTTACAATTTGGCTTAGGCCCCAGTGGGATTTCTGTTGATCACCAGAGAGTTTTAAATGTTGTGGCTTAGATTATGGTTGATATGTGAGAAAGATGTGGAAACGATAAAAAATTATAATTTAATTTTTTTTCTGCTTTATCTGTAAAATTATTTCCAATTAGATCACTGATCAACAATTGTGTAAGAGAAAATTTCAAGTTGTTATATCCAATTGTGTTTTGCATCCAGATGGTATGTGTTGGTTGGATAGTCTTATAAAGAGTTATGAGCCTACTGTCTGTTATATCTCTTTATATAACAATTCTTTCTGTATTTACTTTTATTTGTGATTATTGTAAAATAATTTTATAATATTATTTCATGTTTTTGCTCATTGTCTGAGTTTTTCAACTTCATTACTGAATGTTTTACTTCTGAGAACCTGTGTTTGTCTTTATCACCTGCAATTCTGGGGCTTAAATAACAAAATAATAATTGGTCACATTGCATTGCATATAAATAGAAAATCATGACTTGGTATTCAGCGCCAACATTTTTAATATAATCTGGAAGCTGTTCTTCAATTATACTATAGATTTTACTCCCTAAATACAGTTTCACTGAATAAATTAGTAAATTAATATTTAAACATGCCACCATAACACAAAAGACTAATATCTTAGATATATTTCTCCTGTTAAGTGTGGTCAGTCCACGGGTCATCATTACTTGTGGGATATTTGCTCCTCCCCAACAGGAAGTGCAAGAGGATCACCCAGCAGAGCTGCTATATAGCTCCTCCCCTCTACGTCACACCCAGTCATTCTCTTGCACCCAACTAATAGATAGGATGTGTGAGAGGACTGTGGTGATTATACTTAGTTTTTATAACTTCAATCAAAAGTTTGTTATTTTAAAACAGCACCGGAGTGTGTTGTTCCTTCTCAGGGAGAATTTGAAGAAGAATCTACCTGAGTTTTTGTATGATTTTAGCCGGAGTAGTTAAGATCATTTTGCTGTTCTCGGCCATCTGAGGAGTGAGGTAAACTTCAGATCAGGGGACAGCGGGCAGGTTCACCTGCAAAGAGGTATGTAGCAGCATATTATTTTCTGAGGAATGGAATTGACTGAGAAAATACTGCCAATACCTATATAATGTAAGTTCAGCCTTAAATGCAGTAGTAGCAACTGGTATCAGGCTGTCATGTATGTATATTTACACTTCAGTATTCTGGGGAATGGCACTTCACTGGGATAATACTGTATGCATAAAACTTTAGCCTATCTTGCAGTGAGAACGACTAGCAGCAGGCTTTCTATGACAATTCATTTATTTGATGTTAAACGTTTTGCTGGCATGTTAAATCGTTTAATTTCTGAGGTACTGGGTGAAAAATTGTTTTGGGCACTGTTTTTTTTTTCCACTTGGCGGTCATTTTATTTAATTTAAAGCAGTTTACTGATCTCCCTCACTGTTGTGTGTGAGGGGGAGGGGCTTAATTTGGCGCTTTTGCTACGCATCAGAAATTCAATCAAAAGTCTGTTCTTCCCTGCATGATCCGGTTCGTCTCTACAGAGCTCAAGGGTCTTCAAAAATTATTTTGAGGGAGGTAATCACTCACAGCAGACCTGTGAGATTGTGCTTTGACTGTGATAAAAAACGTTATATTCTGTACATTTTTTCTGCTATTTAAGGGTTAGTTATCCATTGCTAATGGGGGCAATCCTTTGCTAAAATTGTGTTTTTACCGGAAAGAATTTGATTTTATAGTTTCTCCGGTTTATTGTTACTCAACTGTCATAACTTTTTCTGTGCTTCTTAAAGGCACAGTACGTTTTTCATATTATTTGTAAATTGAATTGAAAAGTATTTCCAAGTTTGCTGGTTTAATTGCTAGTGTGTTAAACATGTCTGACTCAGAGGAATATCTCTGTGCTATATGTGCTAAAGCCAAAGTGGAGCCCAATAGAAATTTATGTACTAATTGCATTGATGCTACTTTAAATAAAAGTCAATCTGTACAAATTGAACATCATTCACCAAACAACGAGAGGAAAGTTATGCCGACTAACTCTCCTCACGTGTCAGTACCTGCATCTCCCGCTCGGGAGGTGCGTGATATTGTAACGCCGGGTACTTCAGGGCGGCCATTACAAATCACATTACAGGACATGGCTAATGTTATGACTGAAGTTTTGTCTAAATTACCAGAACTTAGAGGGAAGCGTGATCATTCTGGGGTGAGAACAGAGTGCGCTGATAATAATAGGGCCATGTCAGATACTGCGTCACAGTATGCAGAACATGAGGACGGAGAGCTTCAATCTGCAGGTGACGGTTCTGATCCCAATAGAGTGGATTCAGACATTTCTAATTTTAAGTTTAAGCTTGAAAACCTCCGCGTACTGCTAGGGGAGGTATTAGCGGCTCTGAATGATTGTAACACCGTTGCAATCCCAGAGAAATTATGTAGGCTGGATAGATACTATGCGGTACCGGCGAGTACTGACGTATTTCCTATACCTAAGAGGCTTACAGAGATAATTACTAAGGAGTGGGATAGGCCCGGTGTACCCTTTTCCCCCCCCTCCTGTATTTAGAAAAATGTTTCCAATAGACGCCACCACACGGGACTTATGGCAGACGGTCCCTAAGGTGGAGGGAGCGGTTTCTACTCTGGCTAAGCGTACCACTATCCCGGTGGAGGATAGCTGTGCCTTTTCAGATCCAATGGATAAAAAATTAGAGGGTTACCTTAAGAAAATGTTTGTTCAACAAGGTTTTATATTGCAACCCCTTGCATGTATTGCGTCTGTCACGGCCGCGGCCGCTTTTTGGTCCGAGTCCCTGGAAGAGACTCTTGACTCAATAACTATAGATGAGATTTCAAACAAGCTTAAAACACTTAAGCTAGCTAATTCATTTGTTTCAGATGCCGTAGTACATTTAACTAAACTTACGGCTAAGAATTCCGGATTCGCCATTCAGGCACGCAGAGCACTGTGGCTAAAATCCTGGTCAGCTGACGTTACTTCTAAATCTAAGTTACTTAACATACCTTTCAAAGGGCAGACCTTATTCGGGCCCGGTTTGAAAGAAATTATCGCTGACATTACAGGAGGTAAAGGCCATGCCCTGCCTCAAGACAGAGCCAAACCTAGGGCTAGACAGTCTAATTTTCGTTCCTTTCGTAATTTCAAGGCAGGAGCAGCATCAACTTCCTCTGCACCAAAACAGGAAGGAGCTGTTGCTCGCTACAGACAAGGCTGGAGACCTAACCAGTCCTGGAACAAGGGCAAGCAGGCCAGAAAACCTGCTGCTGCCCCTAAGACAGCATGAATTGAGGGCCCCCGATCCGGGAACGGATCTAGTGGGGGGCAGACTTTCTCTCTTCGCCCAGGCTTGGGCAAGAGATGTCCAGGATCCCTGGGCGTTAGAGATCATATCTCAGGGATATCTTCTGGACTTCAAATCCTCTCCCCCAAAAGGGAGATTTCATCTGTCAAGGTTGTCGACAAACCAAATAAAGAAAGAGGCGTTTCTACGCTGTGTACAAGATCTTTTACTAATGGGAGTGATCCATCCGGTTCCGCGGTCGGAACACGGACAGGGGTTTTACTCAAATCTGTTTGTGGTTCCCAAGAAAGAAGGAACCTTCAGACCAATCTTGGATTTAAAGATCCTAAACAAATTCCTAAGAGTTCCATCGTTCAAAATGGAAACTATTCGGACAATCCTACCCATGATCCAAAAGGGTCAGTACATGACCACAGTGGATTTAAAGGATGCTTACCTTCACATACCGATTCACAGAGATCATTACCGGTATCTAAGGTTTGCCTTCCTAGACAGGCATTACCAGTTTGTAGCTCTTCCATTCGGATTGGCTACGGCTCCAAGAATCTTCACAAAGGTTCTGGGTGCTCTTCTGGCGGTACTAAGACCGCGAGGAATTTCGGTAGCTCCGTACCTAGACGACATTCTGATACAAGCTTCAAGCTTTCAAACTGCCAAGTCTCATACAGAGTTAGTACTGGCATTTCTAAGGTCGCATGGGTGGAAGGTGAACGAAAAGAAGAGTTCTCTCTTTCCACTCACAAGAGTTCCCTTCTTGGGGACTCTTATAGATTCTGTAGAAATGAAGATCTACCTGACAGAAGACAGGTTAACAAAGCTTCAAAATGCTTGCCGTGTCCTTCATTCCATTCAACACACGTCAGTGGCTCAATGCATGGAGGTGATCGGCTTAATGGTAGCGGCAATGGACATAGTAACCTTTGCACGCCTACATCTCAGACCGCTGCAATTGTGCATGCTAAGTCAGTGGAATGGGGATTACTCAGATTTGTCCCCTACTCTGAATCTGGATCAAGAGACCAGAAATTCTCTTCTATGGTGGCTTTCTCGGCCACATCTGTCCAGGGGGATGCCATTCAGCAGGCCAGATTGGACAATTGTAACAACAGACGCCAGCCTACTAGGTTGGGGCGCTGTCTGGAATTCTCTGAAGGCTCAGGGATCATGGACTCAGGAGGAGAGTCTCCTGCCAATAAACATTCTGGAATTGAGAGCAGTTCTCAATGCCCTTCTGGCTTGGCCCCAGTTAACAACTCGGGGGTTCATCAGGTTTCAGTCGGACAACATCACAACTGTAGCTTACATCAACCATCAAGGAGGGACAAGAAGCTCCCTAGCGATGATGGAAGTATCAAAGATAATTCGCTGGGCAGAGTCTCACTCTTGCCACCTATCAGCAATCCACATCCCGGGAGTGGAGAACTGGGAGGCGGATTTCCTAAGTCGTCAGACTTTTCATCCGGGGGAGTGGGAACTTCATCTGGAGGTCTTTGCCCAAATACTTCGACGTTGGGGCAAACCAGAAATAGATCTCATGGCGTCTCGACAGAACGCCAAGCTTCCTTGTTACGGGTCCAGATCCAGGGATCCGGGAGCGGTCCTGGTAGATGCTTTGACAGCACCTTGGACCTTCGGGAGGGCTTATGTGTTTCCGCCCTTCCCGATGCTTCCTCGATTGATTGCCAGGATCAAACAGGAGAGAGCATCGGTGATTCTAATAGCGCCTGCGTGGCCACGCAGGACCTGGTATGCAGATCTAGTGGACATGTCATCCTGTCCACCTTGGTCTCTGCCTCTGAGACAGGACCTTCTGATCCAGGGTCCCTTCAAACATCAAAATCTAATTTCTCTGAAGCTGATTGCCTGGAAATTGAACGCTTGATTTTATCAAAACGTGGATTTTCTGAGTCAGTAATTGATACCTTAATACAGGCTAGGAAGCCTGTTACCAGAAAGATTTACCATAAAATATGGCGTAAATACTTATATTGGTGCGAATCCAAAGGTTACTCTTGGAGTAAGGTTAGGATTCCTAGGATATTGTCTTTTCTACAAGAAGGTTTAGAAAAGGGTTTATCCGCTAGTTCCTTAAAGGGACAGATCTCAGCTCTGTCCATTCTTTTACACAAACGTTTGTCAGAAGTTCCAGACGTTCAGGCTTTTTGTCAGGCTTTGGCCAGGATTAAGCCTGTGTTTAAAACTGTTGCTCCGCCATGGAGTTTAAACTTAGTTCTTAACGTTTTACAGGGTGTTCCGTTTGAACCCCTTCATTCCATTGATATAAAATTGTTATCTTGGAAAGTTCTGTTTTTAATGGCTATTTCCTCGGCTCGAAGAGTCTCTGAGTTATCGGCCTTACATTGTGATTCTCCTTATCTGATTTTTCATTCAGACAAGGTAGTTCTGCGTACTAAACCTGGGTTCTTACCTAAGGTGGTCACTAACAGGAATATCAATCAAGAGATTGTTGTTCCATCCTTGTGTCCTAATAATTCTTCGAAGAAGGAACGACTTCTACACAATCTGGATGTAGTTCGTGCCCTGAAATTTTATTTACAGGCAACTAAAGATTTTCGACAAACGTCTTCCCTGTTTGTCGTTTATTCTGGTCAGAGGAGAGGTCAAAAAGCTTCTGCTACCTCTCTCTCTTTTTGGCTTCGTAGCATAATACGTTTAGCTTATGAGACTGCTGGACAGCAGCCTCCTGAAAGAATTACAGCTCATTCTACTAGAGCTGTGGCTTCCACTTGGGCCTTTAAGAATGAGGCCTCTGTTGAACAGATTTGCAAGGCTGCAACTTGGTCTTCTCTTCATACTTTTTCCAAATTTTACAAATTTGACACTTTTGCTTCTTCGGAGGCTGTTTTTGGGAGAAAGGTTCTTCAGGCAGTGGTTCCTTCCGTATAAAGATCCTGCCTGTCCCTCCCGTCATCCGTGTACTTTAGCTTTGGTATTGGTATCCCACAAGTAATGATGACCCGTGGACTGACCACACTTAACAGGAGAAAACATAATTTATGCTTACCTGATAAATTCCTTTCTCCTGTAGTGTGGTCAGTCCACGGCCCGCCCTGTTTTTTATGGCAGGTCTAAATTTTTAAATTATACTCCAGTCACCACTGCACCCTTTAGCTTCTCCTTTCTCGTTGGTTCTCGGTCGAATGACTGGGTGTGACGTAGAGGGGAGGAGCTATATAGCAGCTCTGCTGGGTGATCCTCTTGCACTTCCTGTTGGGGAGGAGCAAATATCCCACAAGTAATGATGACCCGTGGACTGACCACACTACAGGAGAAAGGAATTTATCAGTTAAGCATAAATTATGTTTTTACTAGCTTTATTGTGCTGTTTAAAACAAACAACAAAACTCTGACCGGCCTTATCTTTAATAGAGACTATGCAAGCAAATGTTCACAGGATATTGTATACTTTGGTTTGGTACTCATAATACCAATGGTTAACCTGAAAGTGCAAACCGCGATAAACCCCTTTTCTTTCTAATGGCAGCGAGAGTCCACAAATTGATTCATAACCTATGGGAAATACTTCACCTGGCAACCAGGAGGAGGCAAATACACCCCAAACAGAGCATTAAATATCTCTCCCACTTCCCCTATCGCCCCCCCCAGTAGTTCTTTGCCTCGTTTCATGGAGGAAGGCAGAGAGAGGTGCTCTTATGAAGATTCTGATTTTGTTTTTGTCCCCAATGGATTGTTTCCTGAAAGAGAGGACAGGGGATTTGTAGAAAGCCATGTAATTCTCTGAGTAGAGTTTGGTGTGTATAAGCTACAGGTGGTTGCAGCAAAGATCCTATACCTACTCTAGTGT
The DNA here is from genome assembly GCF_027579735.1 of Bombina bombina. NCBI lineage: Eukaryota > Metazoa > Chordata > Amphibia > Anura > Bombinatoridae > Bombina > Bombina bombina. The sequence goes on along the minus strand of NC_069505.1, from coordinate 553,685,120 downwards.
CATCATGCTATCTTCCCTGTAAGGCAAACAGTGTTAGTAACACTGATTTTCCACTTTGTATTTCAGGAATACTGCAGGATGACATAAGAAGCTGGGTAAGCCCTCCCTATTGACCCTTTCTCTGATGGTTTGTTGCCTATTGAGCTGTGGATAAGGAATATACATATCCCAATTATTTGAGACCCTAGAGTGAGGTGTAGGGTTCTAACCTGACCTAAGCAGACTTTGTCAGGGACCACATAAGACTCAGCTCAATCTTGCACTCCCTGATGGAAAAATACAATGGGTCATGCTGTTAAAAAGAATACAGGAATAGCAGGCTGACACTGTTTTACCTTAGATTTTATTAAGGGACTACAGATAAGGAGCCTCAAGTTGGAGCAGAACTCTGCATGCCTAGCATATCTGACACTGCAGGAGTGGCACCGGATCCTCTGACGGGACTTGCTGTCCAGATCCGGCATTCACTGCTGCGTTGTAGCCATTATGGAGCTGTGTATGAATGATCTGGATAATCTTTTCAGTGTGTCAGGGCATGATCAGCTGGTTGCTCTACGCCGGAGTGGCAGAGTGAGAGAGCCGTCCGGGCCTGAAGTGGTGAGCTCCTCAAATGGAGTATTCTCTAGATTTGGGCAGTAAATATTGTCCTTTCTTTCATGTAATTGGCAAGAGTCCATGAGCTAGTGACGTATGGGATATACATTCCTACCAGGAGGGGCAAAGTTTCCCAAACCTCAAAATGCCTATAAATACACCCCCCCACCACACCCACAATTCAGTTTTACAAACTTTGCCTCGTATGGAGGTGGTGAAGTAAGTTTGTGCTAGATTTCTACGTTGATATGCGCTTCTCAGCATGCTGAAGCCCGGTTCCTCTCAGAGTGCAGTGAATGACGGAGGGATGTGAAGGGGGGATTTTATACTTTTAATTGTTTAGTAGCTTCGCAACTCCGCAGTCTGGATTCAAGCCCTGGTAAGGTATTGCTCTTCTAAAGTTAGCAGTAGCCTTATTTTCTCCCCAGAAGTGAGATGGATGCTTCCATATTGTCTTATACTCTAGAGGAAAATTGCCCTATTACAGTATTTGAATCAAATAAATGCATGCTATGCAAGTTGAATACTGTGTGCCCCCTGCTCAATTATGCGGGGCTTGCTTTACATTTGTTATGCAGTCTAATTCTGGGGGCCATGGTAATCAGATGCCCGAGGGATCCCCAGTATCTCAATCCACCCTGGGGCATCTGCAGATTTCAGACATGCCAGTATTATAGCCGTAAATGGCGACCCCTACACCAACACAGGCTGTCAGCTGCAACACCATCTTTCAACCCCAACCCGGGAGCGGACCTTTCTCTTGTTAAGTGTATCCAGTCCACGGATCATCCATTACTTGTGGGATATTCTCCTTCCCAACAGGAAGTTGCAAGAGGATCACCCACAGCAGAGCTGCTATATAGCTCCTCCCCTCACTGTCATACCCAGTCATTCTCTTGCAACTCTCAACTAAGATGGAGGTCGTAAGAGGACTGTGGTGTTTTATACTTAGTTTATTTCTTCAATCAAAAGTTTGTTATTTTTAAATGGTACCGGAGTGTACTGTTTATCTCAGGCAGTATTTAGAAGAAGAATCTGCCTGCGTTTTCTATGATCTTAGCAGAAGTAACTAAGATCCTTTGCTGTTCTCACATATTCTGAGGAGTGAGGTAACTTCAGAGGGGGAATAGCGTGCAGGTTTTCCTGTAATAAGGTATGTGCAGTTAAAATATTTTTCTAGGGATGGAATTTGCTAGAAAATGCTGCTGATACCGAAGTAATGTAAGTAAAGCCTTAAATGCAGTGATAGCGACTGGTATCAGGCTTATTAATAGAGATACATACTCTTATAAAAGTGTATTTTAAAACGTTTGCTGGCATGTTTAATCGTTTTTTACATATGTTTGGTGATAAAACTTATTGGGGCCTAGCTTTTTCCACATGGCTGGCTTGAATTCTGCCTAGAAACAGTTCCCTGAGGCTTCCCACTGTTGTAATATGAGTGGGAGGGGCCTATTTTGGCGTTTTTTTGCACAGCAAAAATTACAGACACAGACATCCAGCTTCTTCCTGCATGATCCAGGACCTCTCTGAAGGGCTCAAAAGGCTTCAAAAGTCGTATTGAGGGAGGTAAAAAGCCACAGTAGAGCTGTGGCAGTTGTTGTGACTGTTTAAAAAACGTTTTTGTCATTTGTTATTCCGTTTTTGGTATTAAGGGGTTAATCATCCATTTGCAAGTGGGTGCAATGCTCTGCTAACTTATTACATACACTGTAAAAATTTCGTTAGTGTAACTGCATTTTTTCACTGTTATTTCAAAATTTGGGAAAATTTGTGTTTCTTAAAGGCGCAGTAACATTTTTTATATTGCTTGTAAACTTGTTTTAAAGTGTTTTCCAAGCTTGCTAATCTCATTGCTAGTCTGTTTAAACATGTCTGACACAGAGGAACCTACTTGTTCATTATGTTTGAAAGCCATGGTGGAGCCCCATAGGAGAATGTGTACTAAATGTATTGATTTCACCTTAAACAGTAAAGATCAGTCTTTATCTATAAAAGAATTATCACCAGAGGGTTCTGTCGAGGGGGAAGTTATGCCGACTAACTCTCCCCACGTGTCAGACCCTTCGCCTCCCGCTCAGGGGACGCACGCTAATATGGCGCCAATTACATCAGGGACGCCCATAGCGATTACCTTGCAGGACATGGCTGCAATCATGAATAATACCCTGTCAGAGGTATTATCTAGATTGCCTGAATTAAGAGGCAAGCGCGATAGCTCTGGGGTTAGGAGAGTTACAGAGCGCGCAAATGCTGTTAGAGCCATGTCTGATACTGCGTCACAGTATGTGCTTCAGTCTGTGGGTGACATCTCTGACTCGGGCAAACCTGATTCAGAGATTTCTAATTTTAAATTTAAGCTTGAGAACCTCCGTGTATTGCTTGGGGAGGTATTAGCTGCTCTGAATGACTGTAACACAGTTGCAATTCCAGAGAAATTGTGTAGGCTGGATAGATACTATGCGGTGCCTGTGTGTACTGACGTTTTTCCTATACCTAAAAGGCTTACAGAAATTATTAGCAAGGAGTGGGATAGACCCGGTGTGCCCTTTTCCCCACCTCCTATATTTAGAAAAATGTTTCCAATAGACGCCACTACACAGGACTTATGGCAGACGGTCCCTAAGGTGGAGGGAGCAGTTTCTACTTTAGCAAAGCGTACCACTATCCCGGTTGAGGACAGTTGTGCTTTTTCAGATCCAATGGATAAAAAATTGGAGGGTTACCTTAAGAAAATGTTTATTCAACAAGGTTTTATTTTACAGCCCCTTGCATGCATTGCGCCTGTCACTGCTGCGGCGGCATTCTGGTTTGAGGCCCTGGAAGAGGCCATCCAGACAGCTCCATTGAATGAAATTATTGACAAGCTTAGAACGCTTAAGCTAGCTAACTCATTTGTTTCTGATGCCATTGTTCATTTGACTAAACTAACGGCTAAGAATTCCGGATTCGCCATCCAGGCGTGTAGGGCGCTATGGCTTAAATCCTGGTCAGCTGACGTGACTTCAAAGTCTAAATTACTCAACATTCCTTTCAAGGGGCAGACCTTATTCGGGCCTGGCTTGAAGGAAATTATTGCTGACATTACTGGAGGCAAGGGTCATACCCTTCCTCAGGACAGGGCCAAATCAAAGGCCAAACAGTCTAATTTTCGTGCGTTTCGAAATTTCAAGGCAGGAGCAACATCAACTTCCTCCGCTTCAAAACAAGAGGGAACTGTTGCTCATTCCAGACAGGCCTGGAAACCTAACCAGTCCTGGAACAAGGGCAAGCAGGCCAGAAAGCCTGCTGCTGCCCCCAAGACAGCATGAAGGAACGGCCCCCTATCCGGAAACGGATCTAGTGGGGGGCAGACTTTCTCTCTTCGCCCAGGCGTGGGCAAGAGATGTTCAGGATCCCTGGGCGTTGGAGATCATATCTCAGGGATATCTTCTGGACTTCAAAGCTTCTCCTCCACAAGGGAGATTTCATCTTTCAAGGTTATCAGCAAACCAGATAAAGAAAGAGGCATTCCTAAGCTGTGTGCAAGACCTCCTAGTAATGGGAGTGATCCATCCAGTTCCGCGGACGGAACAAGGACATGGATTTTATTCAAATCTGTTTGTGGTTCCCAAGAAAGAGGGAACCTTCAGACCAATCTTGGATCTAAAGATCTTAAACAAATTCCTCAGAGTTCCATCATTCAAAATGGAAACTATTCGGACCATCCTACCCATGATCCAAGAGGGTCAGTACATGACCACAGTGGACTTAAAGGATGCCTACCTTCACATACCGATTCACAAAGATCATCATCGGTTCCTAAGGTTTGCCTTTCTAGACAGGCATTACCAATTTGTAGCTCTTCCCTTCGGGTTAGCTACTGCCCCGAGAATTTTTACAAAGGTTCTGGGCTCACTTCTGGCGGTTCTAAGACCGCGAGGCATAGCGGTGGCTCCGTATCTAGACGACATCCTGATACAGGCGTCAAGCTTTCAAATTGCCAAGTCTCATACAGAGATAGTTCTGGCATTTATGAGGTCGCATGGGTGGAAAGTGAACGTGGAAAAGAGTTCTCTATCACCACTCACAAGAGTCTCCTTCCTAGGGACTCTTATAGATTCTGTAGAGATGAAAATTTACCTGACGGAGTCCAGGTTATCAAAACTTCTAAATGCTTGCCGTGTCCTTCATTCCATTCCCGTCAGTGGCTCAGTGCATGGAAGTAATCGGCTTAATGGTAGCGACAATGGACATAGTGCCATTTGTGCGCCTGCATCTCAGACAGCTGCAATTATGCATGCTAAGTCAGTGGAATGGGGATTACTCAGATTTGTCCCCTCTACTAAATCTGGATCAAGAGACCAGAGATTCTCTTCTCTGGTGGCTTTCTCGGGTCCATCTGTCCAAGGGTATGACCGTTCGCAGGCCAGATTGGACGATTGTAACAACAGATGCCAGCCTTCTAGGTTGGGGCGCAGTCTGGAACTCCCTGAAGGCTCAGGGATCGTGGACTCAGGATGAGAAACTCCTCCCAATAAATATTCTGGAGCTAAGAGCAATATTCAATGCTCTTCTAGCTTGGCCTCAGTTAGCAACACTGAGGTTCATCAGATTTCAGTCAGACAACATCACGACTGTTGCTTACATCAACCATCAAGGGGGAACCAGGAGTTCCCTAGCGATGTTAGAAGTCTCAAAGATAATTCGCTGGGCAGAGTCTCACTCTTGCCACCTGTCAGCGATCCACATCCCAGGCGTAGAGAACTGGGAGGCGGATTTTTTAAGTCGTCAGACTTTTCATCCGGGGGAGTGGGAACTCCATCCGGAGGTGTTTGCTCAACTGGTCCATCGTTGGGGCAAACCAGAACTGGATTTCATGGCGTCTCGCCAGAACACCAAGCTTCCTTGTTACGGATCCAGGTCCAGGGACCCGGGAGCAACGCTGATAGATGCTCTAGCAGCTCCTTGGTTCTTCAACCTGGCCTATGTGTTTCCACCGTTTCCTCTGCTCCCTCGACTGATTGCCAAAATCAAACAGGAGAGAGCATCGGTGATTCTGATAGAGCCTGCGTGGCCACGCAGGACCTGGTATGCAGACCTAGTGGACATGTCATCTCTTCCACCATGGACTCTGCCTCTGAGGCAGGACCTTCTAATACAAGGTCCTTTCAATCATCCAAATCTAATTTCTCTGAGACTGACTGCATGGAGATTGAACGCTTGATTCTATCAAGGCGTGGCTTCTCCGAGTCAGTCATTGATACCTTAATACAGGCTCGGAAGCCTGTCACCAGGAAAATCTACCATAAGATATGGCGTAAATACCTTTATTGGTGTGAATCCAAGAGTTACTCATGGAGTAAGGTTAGGATTCCTAGGATATTGTCCTTTCTCCAAGAGGGTTTGGACAAAGGCTTATCAACTAGTTCTTTAAAAGGACAGATCTCTGCTCTGTCTATTCTTTTGCACAAGCGTCTGGCAGAAGTTCCAGACGTCCAGGCATTTTGTCAGGCTTTGGTTAGGATTAAGCCTGTGTTTAAAACTGTTACTCCTCCGTGGAGCTTAAACTTGGTTCTTAAAGTTCTTCAGGGAGTTCCGTTTGAACCCCTTCATTCCATTGATATTAAACTTTTATCTTGGAAAGTTCTGTTTTTGATGGCTATTTCCTCGGCTCGAAGAGTCTCTGAGTTATCTGCCTTACATTGTGATTCTCCTTATCTGATTTTTCATTCAGACAAGGTAGTTCTGCGTACCAAACCTGGGTTTTTACCTAAGGTGGTTTCTAACAGGAATATCAATCAAGAGATTGTTGTTCCATCATTGTGTCCTAATCCTTCTTCAAAGAAGGAACGTCTTTTACATAATCTGGACGTAGTCCGTGCCTTGAAGTTCTACTTACAGGCTACTAAAGATTTTCGTCAAACATCTGCTCTGTTTGTCGTTTACTCTGGACAGAGGAGATGTCAAAAAAGCTTTGGCAACCTCTCTCTCCTTTTGGCTTCGGAGCATAATACGCTTAGCCTATGAGACTGCTGGACAGCAGCCCCCTGAAAGGATTACAGCTCATTCTACTAGAGCTGTGGCTTCCACCTGGGCCTTTAAAAATGAGGCCTCTGTTGAACAGATTTGCAAGGCTGCGACTTGGTCTTCGCTTCACACCTTTTCAAAATTTTACAAATTTGACACTTTTGCTTCTTCTGAGGCTGTTTTTGGGAGAAAGGTTCTACAGGCAGTGGTTCCTTCCGTTTAAGTTCCTGCCTTGTCCCTCCCATCATCCGTGTACTTTAGCTTTGGTATTGGTATCCCACAAGTAATGGATGATCCGTGGACTGGATACACTTAACAAGAGAAAACATAATTTATGCTTACCTGATAAATTTATTTCTCTTGTAGTGTATCCAGTCCACGGCCCGCCCTGTCCTTTTAAGGCAGGTCTAAATTTTAATTAAACTACAGTCACCACTGCACCCTATGGTTTCTCCTTTCTCGTCTTGTTTCGGTCGAATGACTGGATATGACAGTGAGGGGAGGAGCTATATAGCAGCTCTGCTGTGGGTGATCCTCTTGCAACTTCCTGTTGGGAAGGAGAATATCCCACAAGTAATGGATGATCCGTGGACTGGATACACTACAAGAGAAATAAATTTATCAGGTAAGCATAAATTATGTTTTTTCCATGATTTTGCAGCCCAGTTACAATGAGCGGTTCCTGCTGCCCTGAGCACTATGCCAGTTGCAGGGTCAGGGGAAGTTTAAACACTGTTCCCCTTAGTCTAAAATTCAATTGAAGCTGCTGTGGCCAGTCATACAGTTTCCTGAAATTGACGATTCCTTGGCAAGTTCTGAAGGAGAGCTTTCATCCTCCGATTCTTCAGATGAATCGGAAGACCTACGATATTTACTTAAAGAGGTTTTTAAACACACAAGGCGTGCCTGAGTCTAAACCCTAAGAGGAAAAGCAAGTACATAAATTAGATATGGTGTGAAAACCTAAGTTGAAAACCTCTGAAGTTTTCCCAGTACCTTCATTAGTGGTGGACATTTTAACCAAGTAGTGGGAAAACCCTGTTGTCTCTTTTTCTCCTTTAAGTTTTTAAAGAATGTTTCCTGTTCCGGATGGCCATTTTGAACGGTGGAATACTGTCATTAAGGCAGTGATGGAGGCTGGTGAAGCATTGGCCATGATATGCTAGAGAAACACATTAACCCAATAGAGGTAGCTTAAATTAAACTAAAGGATTGTTTCTCAACCGCGGTCCTCAAGTATCCCCAACAGGGCAGGTTTTTGTTATAGCTGACCCAGTACACGGGAAATAATCAGCTGATGGGTGAGAGCAATTTAGTAACCATGGTGTTACTGATTAGCTGATTACTTCACCTGTGCACCGGTTCAGCTATAATGAAAACCTGGCCTGTTGGGGGGTACTTAAGGACCGTGGTTGAGAAACACAATTCTGTGGCACAGTACCAGTTACTTAGCAATTAGAATGATACAAAATCTCTTCTCTACTCACTACTGTGTTGCAAAAAGAAAAATAATTTAAAATACTAAGAGGTGCCACAAATCCACTCCTAGTGTGAGAAGCTGGAAAATACATTGCATTCAGCCCTGCTCAATAGAGCACACACAAATTGCCCTTGCATAACTTTTAGCCTAACAAGGGTTTGCTAAATAAAGTTTAAAAGGTGCATACCCCAATACCAGCAGATAAAAGCATGTAATAAAGTAATGCATATATCTCAAATACAGCTCCAATACCAGCAGATAAAAGCATGTAATAAAGTAATGCATATATCTCAAATACAGCTCCAATACCAGCAGATAAAAGCATGTAGTAAATGCAATGCATATATTTCAAATACAGCTCAAAAACCAGCAGATAAAACCATATGCTAAAGTAATGCATATATCTCAAATACAGCTTCAAAACCAGCAGATAAAACCATATGCTAAAGTAATGCATATATCTCAAATACAGCTTCAAAACCAGCAGATAAAACCATATGATAAAGTAATGCATATATCTCAAATACAGCTTCAAAACCAGCAGATAAAACCATATGCTAAAGTAATGCATATATCTCAAATACAGCTTCAAAACCAGCAGATAAAACCATATGCTAAAGTAATGCATATATCTCAAATACAGCTTCAAAACCAGCAGATAAAACCATATGCTAAAGTAATGCATATATCTCAAATACAGCTTCAAAACCAGCAGATAAAACCATATGCTAAAGTAATGCATATATCTCAAATACAGCTTCAAATCCAGCAGATAAAACTATTCAGTAAATGCATATATCTCAAATACAGCTCCAAAATCAGCAGATAAAAACATATAGTAAATTAATGCATATATCTCAAATACAGCTCCAATTCCAGCAGATAAAAGCATATACTAAAGTAATGCATATATCTCAAATACAGCTCCAAAATCAGCAGATAAAAGCATAAAGTAAATTAATGCATATATTTAAAATACAGCTCCAATACCAGCAGATAAAAGCATATACTAAAGTAATGCATATATCTCAAAACCAGCAGATAAAAGCATATAGTAAATTAATGCATATATCTAAAATACAGCTCCAATACCAGCAGATAAAACTTTGTAGGTATGACTCTGTGTATGCATGACTGTGATCATGTGTGTGTGTTTGTAATTGTGACTGTGTTGTGTGTATGTTTGTTAGTGTATTTGTGTGACAGTGATGTTTGTGCGTTAGTGTATTTGTGTGTTTGTAGATGTCACTGTGTTTGTGTGACTGTAATGTGTGTGTTTGTGTGACTGTGTGGTTGTATGTTAGTGTATTTGTGTGACTGTTGTGTTTGTTAGTGTGTTGTGTTAGTGTATTTGTGTGTTTGTAGGTGTGACTGTGGGTGTATGCGTGACTGATGTGTGTTAGTGTACTGTATTTGTGTACTGTGATATGTGTTTGTGTGACTGCGTTGTGTGTATGTTAGTGTATTTGTGTGACTGTTGTGTTTGTAGGTGTGACTGCGTGTATGCGTGACTGATGTGTGTGTAAGTGTTACTGTGGTGTGTGTGTGTGTGTTAGTGTACTGTATTTGTATGTTTGTGTGACTGCGTTGTGTGTATGTTTGTAAGTGGGTGTATATCTGCGTGTGCTGTGTGTGCTTGTTTTACATTTCTAAATTTGTATTACATCTGCAATCCGTTAAAGACCTTAAAATAACATAATTTATGTAAGAACTTACCTGATAAATTAATTTCTTTCATAGTGTCAAGAGTCCATGAGCTAGTGACGTATGGGATATACATAATTTATGTAAGAACTTACCTGATAAATTAATTTATTTCATAGTGGCAAGAGTCCATGAGCTAGTGACGTATGGGATATACATTCCTACCTGGAGGGGGCAAAGTTTCCCAAACCTCAACATGCCTATAAATTCACCTATAAATACACCTCCCACCTCACTCATACTTCAGTTTAACGTATAGCCAAGAAGTGAGGTGTAAAAAGCATACAAAAAAGAGAAACTGGAAAAAATAATGTGCTTTATACAAAAAAATCATAACCACAAAAAAGGGTGGGTCAAATGAATTTATCAGGTAAGTTCTTACATAAATTATGTTTTCTTTCATGTAAGTGGCAAGAGTCCATGAGCTAGTGACGTATGGGGTATAATACCCAAGATGTGGAAGTCCACGAGTCACTAGAGGGAGAGATAAAAATAAAAACAGCTAAATCCGCTGAGAAATTAAATCCAAAAAAATAATTAAGTTTTCTTAAAAATGTCAGAAAATCTCAAAACAAAGGCATTCGAATCAAACTGAGACAAACGCCTGAAGAACCTTTCTACTAAGGTTCTAAGGCTGCATCCGAAGAAGCAAACGCATCAAAATGGTAAAATTTTGTAAATGTATGTAAAGAAGACCAAGTTGCTGCTTTGCAAATTTGATCAACTAAAGCTTCATTCTTAAAACCCCAAGAAGTGGCAAATGATCTAGTAGAATGAGCTGTAATTCTCTGAGGTTGGAGACTGCCCTGCCTCCAAATAAGCTTTGTGAATCAAAAGTTTCAACCAAGATGCCAAAGAAATGGCAGAGTCTTTCTGACCTTTCCTAGAGCCAGAAAAAAATAACAAATAGACGAGAAGTCTTTCTGAAATGTTTAGTAGCCGCAACATAATATTGCGAAGCTCTTACCACATCCAAAGAATGTAAAGACCTTTCAAGAGTATTCTTAGGATTAGGACATAAAGAAGGAACAACAATTTCCCTATTAATGTTGTTAGAATTCACAACTTTAAGCAAAAATTTAAATGAAGTCCGCAAAACAGCTTTATCTTGATGGAAAATCAGATAAGTAGACCCACAAGAGAGAGCAGACAATTCAGAAACTCTTCTAGCAGAAGAGATAGCCAAAAGAAATAACACTTTCCAAGAAAGTAATTTAATATCCAAAGAATGCATAGGCTCAAAAGGAGGAGCCTACAAAATTTTCAAAACCAAGTTGAGACTCCAAGGAGGAGAAATAGATTTAATAACAGGTTTAATACAAATCAAAGCCAGAACAAAACAGTGAATATCAGGAGGTTTAGCAATCTTTCTATGAAATAAGACAGAAAGAGCAGAAATTTGTCCTTTCAAAGTATTTGCAGACAAACCCTTATCCAAACCATCCTGAAGAAACTGTAAACTCCTAGGGATTCTGAAAGAATGCCAAGAATAATTATGAGAGGGACACCAAGAAATATAGGATTTCCAAACCCGATGATAAATTTTCCTGGAAACCTTTAGTCCCAGGAAAGTCTTTAGAGCGCTGCTTCATAACTGGTGTTTCTGGCCAAAAATGACGGAATAGATAGAAGTATTTTGCACCATCACAAGCCTAATTTGCCCGCGAAAATTCGAAAAAACAGACCAAAATTACAACGAGCTGAAACCTCAGGTAAGTAAAAAATATACAAAATTTCTCCCAAACATAATTTTCCATGCTGAAACTGTTATACTGCAAAGGGAAATAAACATAGACCTGACTCATGGCAAATATATGCAATATATATTTAACACTTTAAAAATATAAAGTATCAAACATAGCTGAGAATGTCTTAACAAAAGATATATACTTACCTGAAGACAGCCATCCACATATAGCAGACAGCCAAACCAGTACTGAAACATATCAGCAGAGGTAATGGTAGAGGAGTATAATATCGATCTGTAAGGGGAGGTGGCAGATGAATCCCCACGACCAAATTTACAGAGAGCCTTAGAATAGATTTCCCATAGGCGAAAACATGGCATCATTAGGCAAATACTCCTTTCACATCCCTCAGACAAGTACTGTACTTTGAGAGGAACTGGGCTTTAAAATGCTTAGAAGCGCCTTTCACAGAAGAAATCAAGCACGACTTGCTTCACCAACCTCCAACTAAGGCAAAGTTTGTAAAACTGAAGTATGAGTGAGGTGGGAGGTGTATTTATAGGCATTTTAAAGTTTGGGAAACTTTGCCCCCTCCAGGTAGGAATGTATATCCCATACGTCACTAGCTTATGGACTCTTGCCACTTACATGAAAGAAAAATCCCTGAAGACAAAACAAACAAAAAATATAACTTCCACTTATATGATTACCTGAGCTCCTCATTTCTATAACTATAAAAAACAAACCTAAACATCAAAAATACATGAAACGAGAATTTGCATACAACAAAATAAGGGTTAAGGAGCACAATCTTTTCTTTTTAATGACACGATGAGTCCACAGATCATCTTAATTACTATTGGGATATTCACTTCCTGGTCAGCAGGAGGCGGCAAAGAGCACCACAGCAAAGCTGTTAAATATCACCTCCCTTGCCTTCCAACCCAGTCATTCTCTTTGCCTACGTTAGTGTAAGGAAGTGGTAAATTAGGTGTTAGAAAAGATTCTTCAATCAAGAGTTTATTATTTTTAAAGTAGTGCAAGATTGTGCTGCTTTGTTCTGGGGTGAAGCCGTAGTCCATATCAGTCTCTTCAGTAGAGCAGTGGTGGCTTTAGAGCAATGGGAACTTGTGGGACATAATTCTCACTGTGCCTCCCATACTGATGCTGCCCTAATCTGAAAAACTGAGGGATCTTACTCAGTCTTTTTCTTTTGCACAGGTCCATAGGAGGGAGAGGACCTCTTAAACCTGGAAGCTGCCTTTACTGTCGGGCAGTTGAGGAGGTAAGTGCTGACTTGTTATCTGGAGGATAGGACTCAGAAACGGAGGCACTTGATTATTGAGGGGACAATAAAGAGACTCATGGGAATATGGGCACTTTATTTAAGACAGTTACAGCGCAGGCACTGGGGGCTGGATACTTAAACTTATGGTGGTTCTTATCTCCCGGCATTTTACTAATACGACCGGGAGATGGCTGATTTGGCACGCCCACGATGGGCGGTTCTAGAGCAAGCATTGCGCTCCTTTTTCTGACTGCCTCTTCCTGTTAGTCGGAAGAAGTCTCGTTACCCGTTTTTTACTGCACATCTAGTTAAAAGTAGCGCTTGGTAATAGTGTCAGCTGCGCATCTCTGGAGCAGATGCGTGTCGATTAGAGACTGCAGTGTTCTGGTGCTGGGAAACAGATCTTGTCTGTGCAGTGAGGATCGTTTTTCTTCAGATAAGTAGGCACCTAAGCAAGGTACTGCTGAGGTGTGGAGTGATCTGTAGGGTATTTTTCCTTGTAGTTACATACTCTATTAAAAAAAAAAAAAAAAAAGTTACTGTTTAACATTTAAAGAAACAGTACCGTTTTTGTTCAAACTCTAAAATTGCTTAAAAATTTTATTTTTTTGTGTGACCAATTGTGAGTTAAGATGGACCAAGAATCTTTGCAAGCTGTAACTTGTTTTTTACGTCTTGATGCCAATGTGGAACCACCAATCCCTTCTGTCCATCATGTATTGAGAGGACTTTAAGTTATAGGGATAGACTTTTTGTTGAACCATCATTTTCTAAGGAAGATGCCAATGCTGAGTTTATGCCGCAGCTTTCTCCTCAAGCGCCCCAAATTTTGCCGCCCTCACATGCAGTGCCCTGCGCTTCCTCTATAACTCCTACTGGGGTTACTTTGCAAGACATAGTTTCCTTATGTCTTCTGCAGTTTCAAATGCGTTGTCTGCCTTTCCAATGTTGCAGGGAAAGCGCAAGAGGAAAACCAGATTTTCAGTAGATGAGGTTTCTGACGCAGCTCTTGCCATTACGGATGCTCCCTCCCATAAGCCTGAGGAGGATACCATGGTAGCATCTGAAGGTGAAATTTCAGATTCTGACAGTGTAATCCCTCTTACTGATACTGAAGTGGTATCTTTCAGATTTAAGCTGGAACACCTCCGTTTAATACTCAAGGTGGCTTATTAATCCTAAGAAATCCAGTAAGCTTAACAAATATTTCAAGGTTCCTTCCTCGGTAGATGTTTTTCTGGTACCAGACCGAGCTTCTGAGATCATTACTAAGGAGTGGGAGAGACCGGGTACCCCTTTTCTTTTTAAAGACACGATGAGTCCACGGATTTCATCCTTCCTTGTGGAATTATGCCTCCTGGTCAGCAGGAGGAGGCAAAGAGCACCACAGCAGAGCTGTATATATAGCTCCTCCCTTCCCTCCCACTCCAGTCATTCTCTTTGCCTATGTTAGTGATAGGAAGAGGTAAAGTGAGGTGTTAGATTAGATTCTTCAATCAAGAGTTTTTTATTTTATAAGTAATGCCAGAGAGTGCTGCCTTATCCAGGGTGTAGCCGTAGTCCATGTCAGTCTCTGGAGTAGAGCTATTGGTGGCTTTAGAGCAATGGGAACTGGTGGGACATAATTCTCACTGTGCCTCCCATACTGTGATGCTGCCCTCTCTTTGTGATGGCCTAAGCAAGAACTAACTCGGGCCCTATCTTTGTCCACAGGGCTATAGGAGGAAAGAAACCCCCTGAACCTGTTGAAACTGTCCTGCTGTCGGAGAGCTTGAAGGTAAGTGCAGTTTTTTATTATTCTGGGACATATTTAACTCAGAAGGAACTCTACACTTAAATATACTTATATATATTTTTCTGGGGAACATGGGCCCTTTAAGTAGAGGAGCTCCCTTGCCAGACAGCATTACCAGACAGCATCTGTTATGGGCCACGCTTGGGGCTTAATGGAGACGCTTGGGGCTATTTGTAATGGAGACATGGTTTCCTTAAACAGAGGAATACCACATTCAAGGGCTCCGTTTGGGGTTATCTTGGGAACAAGGGCTTCTTTTATTAGAGGCCTTCCCTATCAGGCATGTTTGACAGACACTGGTATTTGCTATATAGCAACGCTATACAGGCACGTAATTTTCCAAGTTTATTACTTGGCCGGGAAGCGGCATTAGGTTTGGACGCCCACGAAGGGCGGGGCTAATTTGCGCGTGCTTCAGTCGGAATAGAGAAGCCGCGCAGTTGTTTTTCTGCTCCGGAGCTTCCGACATCAGATTGTCAGTTGGAGGTTACGCTAGAACCGCATGGTTGTATAAAGCAAGCGGTTGCTAGCGTTTCTGATACACGATCGTATTCTGGCATGGAAAGGGTTGTCTGAAATCCGGGTGGCAGGTAGGCGCCTCAGCGGAGCTGTTGAGGCACAGAGGTGTTAGTAAAAATTTTTTCTTCATATAAGTCAAAGTCATTGTTACTGTATTTATATATATTGTTAAAACACAATTTAAACAATACAACTTAAGCATAGTACCCGGTTCTTTTTCAAACCTTACTCAAAGGCCAGCTTTCTTTTTTATTAGTTCCTACTCACTTTTGTTTTTTTCTAAACTGTAAGAGAGTAGTGGATTACAATTTTTAGGAACTAATTCATATTAAAGGGACAGTATATATATATATATATATATATATATTATACTGTTTTTCCTTTTCAGTATTATGGATTTAGAAGATATCCAGAATGTTACTTGTGCCATGTGTCTGAATGCAAATGTGGAACCTCCTGTTCCTTTCTGTCCCTCATGCATTGAGAGGGCTTTAAGCTATAGAGAAAATATTTTTTCTGATAAAAAAATTGTCTAATGCGGATGCTTCTCAGGAGTCTAATGATGAGATGCAGAGTATTCCGCAGCTTTCTCCCCAAGCGTCACAGCCCTTAATGTCCACTCAAGCAGTACCCTGTACTTACCCACAAGTTTCTGCTGGAGTCACATTAAAGGACATAGCTGCTATTATGTCTTCTACACTTTCTGATGCGTTAGCTGCCTTTCCTATTCTTCAAGGCAAACGTAAAAGGAAGGACAACTATGTGGTCAATGAAGTTACTGATGCTATGATGCCAATCTCAGATGTACCCTCCCAGAGCTCTGAGTTGGAGGGTATAGAGGTTTTATCAGAAGGAGAAATTTCTGATTCAGGAAGTTCCTTACCTCTGACTGATTCTGAGGTGGTTTCTTTCAGGTTTAAACTAGAACACCTCCGCCTGTTGCTCAGGGAGGTTTTAGTGACTCTGGACGACTGCGACTCCATAGTGGTCCCGCCTGATAAGTTGAGTAAGTTGGACAGATACTTAGAAGTTCCTTCTTCCTCTGATGTTTTTCCAGTTCCTAAGTGAACTTCAGAGACTATTTCTAAGGAATGGGAGAGACCCGGTATTCCCTTTTCTCCTCCCATTTTCAAGAAGATGTTCCCTATAGCTGACACTGTCAGGGAATCTTGGCAGTCGGTACCCAAGGTGGAGGGAGATTTCCACTTTGGCTAAACGGACTACTATCCCTATTGAGGATAGTTGTGCCTTTAAAGATCCTATGGATACGAAGTTGGAGGGTCTGCTTAAAAAGATCTATGTTCACCAGGGTTTGCTATTGCAACCGGCTGCTTGTATTGTCACGGTTACTAGTGCGGCAGCTTATTGGTTCGATGCTCTTGCGGAGTCTCTTAAGACTGAGACTTCCTTGGAAGAAATTCAGGATCGAATTAAGGCTCTTAAATGAGCTAATTCATTTATTACTGATGCTTCGCTACAGATTACTAAATTAGCTGCTAAGACTTCAGGTTTTTCTATCCTTGCCCGCAGGGCCTTATGGTTGAAACCTTGGTCTGCGGACGTGTCATCTAAGTCTAAGCTTCTAGATATTCTTTACAAGGGGAAGACACTGTTTGGACCTGGCTTGAAGGAAATGATCTCTGACATCACGGGAGGCAAGGGTCATCTCCTCCCTCAGGATAAGAGATCCAAGCAGAAAGGTCGACAAAGTAATTTTCGTTCCTTTCGAAATTTCAAGGGAAACTCTTTCTCATCTTCCTCTAAACAGGAAGGAAACTATCCGCAATCCAAGACTACCTGGAGACCCACCCAGTTGTGGAACAAGAATAAACAATCCAAGAAACCTGCTGCTTCCAAGTCAGCATGAAGGGTTTGCCCCCGATCTGGGACCGGATCTGGTAGGGGGCAGACTTTCATTCTTCACTCAGGATTGGGTGCGAGATGTTCCGGATCCCTGGGCTATAGAAATACTGTCTCAAGGATACAAACTGGAGTTCAGGAATTCTTCCCCACGAGGAAGATTTCTTCTTTCAAGATTATCTGCAAACCAGATAAAAAGAGAGGCGTTCTTACATTGTGTAAGAGACCTCTTTTCCATGGGAGTAATTTGTCCCGTTCCCATACAGGAACAGGGACAGGGGTTTTATTCAAACCTGTTTGTAGCCCCAAAAAGGAGGGAACTTTCAGACCTATCTTAGACCTCAAGAGTCTAAACAAGTTTCTCAGAGTTCCATCTTTCAAGATGGAAACTATTCGTACCATTCTTCCATTGATCCAGGAGGGTCAATTTATGACGACAGTGGATCTAAAGGATGCATATCTTCATGTGTCTATCCACAGAGATCATCTCAAGTTCCTGAGGTTTGTTTTTCTGGACAAACATTTTCAGTTTGTGGCTCTCCCTTTTGGTCTGGCCACGGCACCCAGAATTTTCACAAAGGTTCTGGGGTCTCTACTGGTGGTTCTAAGACCGCAGTACATTGCGGTGGTGCCTTATCTGGACGATATTCTAATCCAGGCGTCATCTTTTCACCTAACAAGGTCCCATACAGACATTGTACTATCCCCTTCCTGAGAACCCACGGGTGGAAGGTAAATCTGGAAAAGAGTTTGTTAATTCCAGAGACAAGGGTACCCTTCCTCTGTGATAAAGTGAAAAGAGGGTTGGCGCTTACTAGAAAATCCTAAATGCCTGGTGGATGGGAAAACTACTCCTCCTCAGTAGTTTAGTTTAAGATCGAATGTGTTAGTATAGGTTTCCACTGGCGCTTATAGATTAAGCTAGGATTTACACTACCATCAAAGTGTGACTTTCTTAAGTGAGATAAAAGGGATATTCTATGTGAATCTGATTTGTATCAAGTGAATCTAGTCCCATCTTGTGTGAGTCTATTTTATCTCAATTCAACAAAGATATAGAGATGTCTGTGGGTCTATGACATCGGGTATTTGATATTTGAGTCCCAGTGTGTTGACCAATAGATGGTGTTTTCCTTGAAATAATAAAATATAACAAAAATATAAAAATGTCTGTGAATACAGACAAAGATGATGTCCGTGAGACGTGTCTTTTAGATTATTTTAAAAGGGATAAGGTGATGTCAAATAAGTGTTCGTAGAGCTAAGTGAAAAAATAAAATTCAGGGAATAGATATGGATATAACTCTGTGGTTAGCGATGTATAAATGTCCGTTAATACAGATAATATGGTAAATAAAATTCGTTTAATGAACTATATTGACTTTCGACATACATAAATAACAATGAGAATCATAAAAGAAATTGCAAATAAAACATAGGGACGTCTCCCTATAAGTGATTCTGTAGGTCAAATTGCCTAACGATAGATGGTCTTTAAATATAAAGCTTGTAACAAATGGCCACTTGGTGTGTTAAAAGGTTATTGGCAAACTGTAAGGTACCTTACAAGTGTCTGTTGGGAATCGTACCTAAGCCGATATTATGCGTCTGTGAACGTCCTTCTTTGTTTTGCTCCTTCGCGGCTTAATATGAAAAACAACAAGCCTCCGTTTTTGGTTGGTAGTTGGAGGTCACACCTCTCTTTGGATAGGCTGTGACGGTGCACGCTGGATGTTTAGCGTGTTGAGATGCAGGTAATCCTTTTCAAGATGTTTAAACTGCAGCTGTTAAAACTTTTCTTCTGCACATATGAGCGCGATGTTGGAGATCCACTGCAATATTACCTATGGAGCCAGTATAACTGGCTCCATAGGTAATATTGCAGTGGATCTCCAACATCGCGCTCATATGTGCAGAAGAAAAGTTTTAACAGCTGCAGTTTAAACATCTTGAAAAGGATTACCTGCATCTCAACACGCTAAACATCCAGCGTGCACCGTCACAGCCTATCCAAAGAGAGGTGTGACCTCCAACTACCAACCAAAAACGGAGGCTTGTTGTTTTTCATTCTAAGCCGCAAAGGAGCAAAACAAAGAAGGACGTTCACAGAAGCATAATATCGGCTTAGGTACGATTCCCAACGGACACTTGTAAGGTACCTTACAGTTTGCCAATAACCTTTTAACACACAAAGTGGCCATTTGTTACAAGCTTTATATTTAAAGACCATCTATCGTTAGGCAATTTGACCTACAGAATCACTTATAGGGAGACGTCCCTATGTTTTATATGTTTTATTTGCAATTTCTTTTATGATTCTCATTGTTATTTATGTATGTCGAAAGTCAATATAGTTCATTAAACAAATTTTATTTACCATATTATCTGTATTAACGGACATTTATACATTGCTAACCACAGAGTTATATCCATATCTATTCCCTGAATTTTATTTTTTCACTTAGCTCTACGAACACTTATTTGACATCACCTTATCCCTTTTAAAATAATCTAAAAGACACGTCTCACGGACATCATCTTTGTCTGTATTCACAGACATTTTTATATTTTTGTTATATTTTATTATTTCAAGGAAAACACCATCTATTGGTCAACACACTAGGACTCAAATATCAAATACCCGATGTCATAGACCCACAGACATCTCTATATCTTTGTTGAATTGAGATAAAATAGACTCACACAAGATAGGACTAGATTCACTTGATACAAATCAGATTCACATAGAATATCCCTTTTATCTCACTTAAGAAAGTCACACTTTGATGGTAGTGTAAATCCTAGCTTAATCTATAAGCGCCAGTGCATACCCTTCCTCTGTGTCCATGAGAATTTTTCTGACAGAGGTCAGAAAGTCAAAGATTCTGAATACATGTCGAGCCCTTCAGTCCACTCCTCGACCATCAGTGGCTCAGTCCATGGAGGTAATCAGATTGATGGTGGCGGCAATGGACATCATACCATTTGCTCGGTTTCATCTCAGGCCTCTACAGCTAAGCATGCTCAGGCAGTGGAATGGAGATTATACAGATTTGTCTCCTCGAATAACCCTAGATCAGGAGACGAGGGACTCTCTTCAATGGTGGTTGTCTCTGGATCATCTCTCCCAGGGGACATGCTTTCGCAGACCTTCATGGGTGATTGTGACAACGGACGCCAGCCTTTTGGGATGGGGAGCAGTCTGGGGCTCTTTAAAGGCTCAGGGAGTATGGACTCAGGCAGAGTCTCGCCTTCCCATCAACATTCTAGAGCTGAGGGCGATTTTCAAGGCGCTTCGGGCTTGGCCTCAGTTAGTTTCGGCCCAATTCCTCAGATTCCAGTCGGACAACATAACGATGGTGGCTTACATCAATCATCAGGGAGGAACAAGGAGTTCCTTAGCGATGACCGAAGTAGCAAAAATAATCCAGTGGGCGGAGACACATTCTTGCCATCTGTCAGCGATCCACATTCCAGGGGTGGACAACTGGGAGGTGGATTTCCTGAGCAGGCAGATCTTTCATCCGGGAGAGTGGGAACTCCATCCGGAAATATTCTCCAACCTGGTTCTCAGATGGGGTCAGCCGGAGTTGGACCTCATGGCATCTCGCCAGAATGCCAAGTCTCCGAGATACAGGTCCAGGGATCCTCAGGCCGAGCTGATAGATGCCTTGGCAGTTCCTTGGTCTTTCAGCCTAGCATATCTCTTCCCCCCGTTTGCGCTCATTCCTCGAGTTATTGCTCGAATCAGACAGGAGAGGGCATCAGTGATTCTCATTGCTCCTGCGTGGCCTTGCAGGATTTGGTATGCCGATCTGGTGGACATGTCATCTCTGCCACCTTGGAAGCTTCCATAGAGGAAGGACCTTGTCATTCAGGGTCCCTTCCGTCACCTGAATCTAGTTTCTCTGCAGCTGACTGCTTGGAGATTGAACGCTTAATCTTATCCAAGCGAGGGTTCTCTGATTCGGTCATAGATACTTTAATTCAGGCATGTAAGCCAGTAACTAGGAAAATTTACCATAAGATATGGCGCAAATATCTTTATTGGTGTGAATCCAAGGGCTACTCATGGAGTAGGGTTAGGATTCCTAGGATTTTGTCTTTTCTCCAAGAAGGATTGGAGAAGGGGTTATCAGCGAGTTCCCTAAAGGGTCAGATCTCTGCTTTATCTGTTTTGTTGCACAAGCGTCTGGCTGATGTACCGGATATTCAATCTTTTTGTCAGGCCTTGATTAGAATCAGGCATGTGTTTAAACCAATTGCTCCTCCATGGAGTTTGAATTTAGTTCAAGTTTTTCAAGGGGTTCCGTTTGAACCTATGCATTCCATAGATATTAAGTTATTATCTTGGAAAGTTTTGTTTCTTGTTGCCATTTCTTCTGCTTGGAGAGTGTCTGAGCTTTCAGCATTACAATATAATTCTCCTTACCTTATTTTTTCATTCGGATAAGGTGGTTTTACGTACTAAACTTGGTTTTCTTCATAAAGTTGTTTCAGACAAGATTACTCAGGAGATTGTTGTTTCTTCCTTGTGTCCTAATCCTTCTTCTCCGAAGGAACGACTGCTACACAATTTGGATATAGTCCGTGCTTTAAAATTTTACTTACAAGCGACTAAGGACTTTCGTCAGTCGTCCTCTCTATTTGTCATTTTTTCGGGGAAACATAAGGGTCAAAAAGCTACGGCTACCTCTTTTTCTTTTTGGCTGAAGAGTATCATCCGTTTTGCATATGAGACTGCTGGACAGCTGCCTCCTGATAAAATTACGGCTCATTCCACTAGGGCTGTTGCTTCCTCATGGGCATTCAAAAATGATGCTTCTGTTGAACAGATTTGCACGGCTGCAACTTGGTCCTCTCTTCATACTTTTACTAAATTTTACAAATTTGATACCTTTGCCTCGGCTGAGGCTGTTTTTGGGAGAAAGCTTCTTCAAGCAGTGGTGCCTTCCGTTTAGGTTCCCTGTCTTGTCCCTCCGTTTTCATCCGTGTACTATAGCTTTGGTATTGTATCCCACAAGGATGAAATCCGTGGACTCATCGTGTCTTTAAAAAGAAAAGAAAATTTATGCTTACCTGATAAATTTGTTTCTTTTTAGACACGATGAGTCCACGGCCCGCCCTGTTCTATGAGACAGGTTATTATTTTTTGTTAAACTTCAGACACCTCTGCATCTTGGCTTTTCCTTTCTCTTCCTAACTTCAGTCAAATGACTGGAGTGGGAGGGAAGGGAGGAGCTATATATACAGCTCTGCTGTGGTGCTCTTTGCCTCCTCCTGCTGACCAGGAGGCGTAATCCCACAAGTAAGGATGAAGTCCGTGGACTCATCATGTCTAAAAAGAAACAAATTTATCAGGTAAGCATAAATTTTGTTTTTCTTTTTTAAGAGTCCATGGATCATCTAATTACTAATGGGATATTCACCTCCTGGTCAGCAGGAGGAGGCAAAGAGCACCACAGCAGAGCTGTTTAATAGCTCCTCCCTTCCCTCCCACTCCAGTCATTCTCTTTGCCTATGTTAGTGCTAGGAAGAGGTAAAGATAGGTGTTAGAAAAGATTCTTCAATCAAGAGTTTGTTATTTTTAAAGTAGTACAAGATTGTGCTGCTTTGTACTAGGGTGTAGCCGTAGTCCATATCAGTCTCTTCAGTAGAGGTTTGGTGGCTTTAGAACAATGGGAACTTGTGGGACATAATTCTCAATGGGCCTCCCATATATTGATGCTGCCCTAAATCCAGAATACCTGAGGGATATTTACTCAGGAACTTCTCCTTTTTCACAGGTCCATGGGAGGGAGAGGACCTCTTAAGCCTGGTGAACTGCCTGACTACGGCAGACATATGAAGTAAGTGCCACTTCGTTTTTCTGGGGCTAAATAAACTCAGAGGAAAAGGGAGCACTTTACTCGCATACATATATCAATCAAAGGGCTCATAGAAGTTGCTTGATTGTTGGGACATGCATACTCTCAGTTTCTGAGGGAACTAAGTTATAATAAACAGGCACTGGGGCTAGGAGACATGTGGTTTTACTTAGCGGTGGCTTATTTTACACAAAATGCCGACCAGGAGAGGAGGTTGTGTTTAGTAACCCCCACGATGGGCGGGGCTTCCGATTGCGCACCTTTTCACTGCGCTTCCGTGTTTATAGCTACAACGGAGCAGGAAAAATCAGTCTCTGCCTAGTAACGCATGGTTCTTGCTGTTACATGCTTTTCTAGGAGCGGATAGAGCTGCGACATATCCCTGTGGAGTCCGGATCGTTGCCTCACAAGAAGTGAGATTTTGCAGGTCCTGGAGTCAGGTTGGCACCTCAGAAGGGCTGCTGAGGTGTAGGGGTGTCATTTATTTTTTGTTTTTCACTTTTTAAATACGTTTGTTACTTGTGCAGTAAAAAAGTTGCACTTTTAAATTTAAAGGCACAGTAACGTTTTTGCACTTAAATTTTTTTTGTTACAAATTAAAAAATTTATTTCAAAGTTGTGTTATTGTGATCAGTATGGACCAAGGGGCTTTGCAAGATATCACTTGCTCCTTGTGTTTTGACGCAAACGTGGAACCACCAATCCCTTTCTGTTCCTCATGTATTGAGAGGACTCTAAGTTATAGAGAAAAGATTTTTTTCTGAGCAAAATTTTTCTAAGGCGGATGTTGTCCAGGAATCTAATGACGATATGTCGCATCTGTCTCCTCAAGCATCCAAAATTTTGCCGCCCTCACAAGCAGTGCCCTGCGCTTCCACTATAGCTCCCGCTGGAGTTACTCTAAGAGACAAAGCTTCTCTCATGTTTTCTACAATTTCTTATGCGTTGTCTGCTTTTCCAATGTTGCAGGGAAAGCGTAAGAGGAAAATCAGATCGGTAAGCTTGGTTTCTGACGCAGTTGTTGCAAGGCCTGAGGAGGAGGATACCGTAGTAGCATCTGAAGGCGAAATTTCAGATTCAGAAAGTGTAATTCCCCTTGCTGATACTGAGGTTGTATCTTTCAGGTTTAAGCTAGAACACCTCCATCTGTTACTCAAGGAGGTTTTATCTACTTTGGACGACAGCGACTCAACGGTAGTTGTTGTTCCTAAGAAGTCCAGTAAACTGAACAAATATTTTGAGGTTCCTTCCTCGTCAGACGTTTTTCCTGTCCCTGACCGAGCTTCTGAGATCATTGCTAAGGAATGGGAGAGGCCGGGTATACCTTTTTCTCCATCTCCTATATTTAAGAAGATGTTTCCCATAGCTGACTCTATTAAGGAGGCTTGGCAAACAGTTCCCAAGGTGGAGGGGCGTTTCCACTTTAGCTAAAAGAACTACTATTCCTATAGAGGATAGTTGTGCTTTCAAAGACCCTATGGACAAAAAGTTAGAGGGTTTACTCAAGAAGATGTTCGTTACACCAGGGCTTACAATGGCAGCCAGCTATGTGCATTGCTACGGTCACTAGTGCAGCGGCATATTGGTTCGATGCATTGTCCGATGCCATCAGGACAGAAACTTTGTTGGATTAGATCCAAGATAGAATAAAAGCTCTTAAACTAGCTAATTCCTTTATCATGGACGCTTCCCTTCAAGTTATTAAACTGGGAGCAAAGTTTTCGGGTTTCTCTATCCTAGCCCGCAGAGCTTATGGTTAAAACCTTGGTCTGCGGATGTGTCCTCTAAATCTAAGGTTCTAGCTATTCCTTACAAGGGGAGACCTTGTTTGGACCTGGTTTGTCGGAGATTATCTGTGATATCACGGGGGGTAAGGGTCATCTCCCCAGGATAAGAGAAACAAACAAAAGGGGCAACAGAGCAATTTTTGTTCCTTTCGAAATTTCAAAGGAAATTCTTCCTCTACTGCCTCCAAACAGGAACAGGCTAAGCCTGCATAGAGATCCAATCAATCCTGGAATAAGGGAAAACAATCCAAAAAGCCTACTGTTGAATCTAAAACAGCATGAAGGGCATGCCCCCAATCCGGGACCGGATCTTGTAGGGGGCAGACTTTCCTTTTTCACTCAGGCTTGGGTTCGAGACGTTCAGGATCCCTGGGCAATAGAAATTGTGTCCCAGGGATACAGGTTAGAGTTCAAAAGTCTTCCCCCCCAGAGGCAGGTTTCTGCTTTCAAGATTTTCTGCAGACCAGACAAAGAGAGAGGCATTCTTACACTGTGTAAGAGACCTTTCCAATCTAGGAGTGATTGTTCCGGTTCCAGCACAGGAACAGTGTCTGGGATTCTATTCCATTCTGTTCGTGGTTCCCAAAAAAGAGGGAACTTTCAGGCCGATTTTAGATCTGAAAAGTCTAAACAAATTTCTCAGAGTACCGTCCTTCAAGATGGAAACTATTCGTTCCATTTTTCCTTTGATCCAAGAGAGTCAATTTATGACAACTGTGGATTTAAAGGATGCGTACCTGCATGTTCCCATTCACAGGGAGCATCACAAGTTCCTAAGGTTTGCCTTTCTGGACAAACACTTCCAGTTCGTGGCTCTTTACTTTCGGTCTTGCCACAGCTTCCAGAATTTTCACAATGGTTCTGGGATCCCTGTTGGCAGTGCTTCGGTTAAAGGGCATTACAGTGACACCTTATCTGGACAACATCCTCGTCCAGGCGCCATCATTAGAACAAGCAAGATGTCATAAGGACATGGTGTTATCCTTCCTGCAATCTCACGGGTGGAAGGTAAATTTGGAAAAGAGTTCCTTGGTCCCAAATACAAGGGTAACATTCTTGGGAACTATAATAGATTCCCTATCAATTAAGATTTTTCTGACAGAAGTCAGGAAATCAAAGATTATCGATACTTGTCGAGTCCTTCAGTCCACTCCTCGACCATCAGTGGCTCAGTGAATGGAGGTAATCGGGCTGATGGTGGCGGCAATGGACATCATCCCTTTTGCTCGGTTCCACCTCAGACCTCTGCAGTTAAGCATGCTCAGGCAATGGAACGGAGATTATGCGGATTTGTCTCCTCGAATACTACTGGAGCAGGAGATAAGGGATTCTCTTCAATGGTGGTTGTCTCTGGATCATCTCTCCCAGGGAACCTGCTTTCGCAGACCATCTTGGGTGATTGTGACAACAGACGCCAGCCTTCTAGGGTGGGGAGCAGTCAGGGGCTCCCTAAAGGCTCAGGGAATTTGGACTCAGTCAGAGTTTGTTCTTCCTATAAACATTCTGGAGCTGAGAGTGATCTTCAATACTCTTCTGACCTGGCCCCAGTTAGCCTCGGTCCAGTTTATCAGGTTCCAGTCGGACAACATAACATCTGTGGCTTACATCAATCATCAGGGAGGAACAAGGAGTTCCTTAGTGATGACAGAAGTAACCAAAATAATTCAGTGGGTGGAGGCCCATTCTTGCTGCCTGTCGGTGATACACATCCCAGGGGTGGACCACTGGCAGGCGGACTTCCTGAGCAGGCAAACCTTTCATCCGGGGGAGTGGTAACTCCATCCGGAAGTGTTCTGCCTGATTCTCAGCTGGGGTCAGCCGGAATTAGATCTCATGGCATCTCGTCAGAATGCCAAGCTTCCAAGATACGGGTCGAGGTCCAGGGACCCCCAGGCGGAACTGATAGATGCTCTGGCGGTTCCATGGACCTTCAGTCTAGCATACCTATTCCCTCCGTTTGCTCTTCTTCCTCGGGTCATTGCTCGGATCAAGCAGGAAAGGGCATCAGTGATCCACATTGCACCGGCTTGGCCTAGCAGGATTTGGTATGCAGATCTGGTGGACATGTCATCTCTTCCACCTTGGAGACTTCCGTTGAGGAAGGACCTTCTAATTCAAGGACCCTTCCTACATCCAAATCTAGTTTCTCTGAAGCTGACTGGAGATTGAACGCTTAATTTTATCCAAGTGGGGCTTTTCTGACTCGGTCATAGAGACCATGATTCAGGCTCGTAAACCTGTAACTAGAAGGATTTACCATAAGATATGGCGTAAATATCTCTATTGGTGCGAATCCAAGGGCTTCTCATGAAGTAGAGTTAGGATTCCTAGAATTTTGTCTTTTCTCCAAGAGGGTTTGGAGAAGGGTTTATTGACAAGTTCCCTAAAGGGTCAAATCTCTGCTTTATCTATTTTGTTACACAAACGTCTGGTAGATGTCCCAGATGTTCAATCATTTTGCCAGGCCTTGGATCAGGCCTGTGTTCAAACCAGTTACTCCTCCATGGAGTCTTAATTTAGTTCTCAAAGTTCTTCAAGGGGCTCCGTTTGAGCCTATGGATTCCTTAGATATTAAGTTGTTATCTTGGAAAGTTTTATTTCTTGTTGCTATTTCTTCTACTTGTAGAGTGTCAGAGCTCTCGGCATTGCAGTATGGGTCTCCTTACCTTATTTTCCATTCAGATAAGGTAGTTTTACATACTACATTAGTATTCTTCCTAAGGTTGTTTCTGATCGGAGCATTAATCAGGAGATTGTTGTTCCTTCCTTGTGTCCTAATCCTTCTTCTCAGAAGGAACGTCTCCTACACAATTTGGACGTGGCCCGTGCTTTAAAGTTTTACCTACAGGCGACTAAGGACTTTTGTCAGTCTTCTTCTTTGTTTGTGGTTGTTTCAGGAAAACGTAAGGGACAGAAAGCTACAGCTACTTCTCTTCCTTTTGGCTGAGGAGTATCATAAGGTTTGCATATGAGACTGCTGGACAGCAGCCGCCAGAGAGAATTACGGCTCATTCCACGAGGGCTGTTGCTTCCTCGTGGGTGTTCAAAAAATAGGCTTCTGTGAAACAGATTTGCAATGCTGCAACTTGGTCCTCTCTTCACACTTTTTCAAAGTTCTACAAATTTGACACTTTTGCCTCGGCTGAGGCTGCTTTTGGGAGAAAGGTTCTTCAAGCAGTGGTGCCTTCCGTTTAGGTTAACTGTCTTGTCCTCCCTGTATCATCTGTGTACTCTAGCTTGGGTATTGAATCCCATTAGTAATTAGATGATACGTGGACTCATCGTGTCTTAAAAAAGAAAAGAAAATTTATGCTTACCTGATAAATTTATTTCTTTTTTGACACAATGAGTCCACGGCCCGCCCTGTGTTTTTAGACAGGTTGTGGGTTATTGTATACTTCAGACACCTCTGCACCTTGACTTTTCCTTTCTCTTCCTAACTTCGGTCGAATGACTGGAGTGGGATGGAAGGGACGAGCTATTTAACAGCTCTGCTGTGGTGCTCTTTGCCTCCTCCTGCTGACTAGGAGGTGAATATCCCATTAGTAATTAAATGATCCGTGGACTCATCGTGTCAAAAAAGAAATACATTTATCAGGTAAGCATAAATTTTCTTTTCTCCATCTCCTATATTTAAATAGATGTTTTTCATAGCCGACTCTGTTAAGGAGGCTTGGCAAACAGTTCCCAAGGTGGAAGGAGCGGTTTCCACCTTAGTCAAGAGAACTACTATACCAATAGAGGATAGTTGTGCTTTCAAAGACCCTATGGGCAAAAATCTAGAAGGGTTACTAAAGAAGATGTATGAACACCAGGGCTTACAATGGCAGCCAGCTGTGTACATTGCTACCATCACTAGTGCGGCAGCATATTGGTTTGATGCATTGTCTGATGCTATCAGGACAGAAACTTCTCTGGATGAAATCCAGGGTAGGATAAAAGCTCTTAAATTAGCTAATTCCTTTATTACGGATGCTTCCCTTCAAGTTATCAAACTGGGAGCAAAGATTTCAGTTTTCTCTATTCTAGCTTGCAGAGCCTTATGGTTAAAACCTTGGTCTGCGGATGTGTCCTCTAAGTCTAAGCTTTTAGCAATTCCTTACAAGGGGAAGACCTTGTTTGGACCTGGCTTGACTGAAATTATCTCTGATATCACGGGAGGTAAAGGTCATCTTCTCCCTCAGGATAAGAGAAACAAACAAAAAGGATGACAGAATAATTTTCGTTCCTTTCGAAATTTCAAGGGAAATTCTTCCTCTTCCGCCTCCAAGCAGGAACAGTCTAAACTTTCATGGAGACCCAATCAGTCTTGGAATAAAGGAAAACAATCCAAGAAGCCTGCTATTGAATCAAAGACAGCATGAAGGGTCTGCCCCCGATCCGGGACCGGATCTTGTAGGGGGCAGACTTTCCTTCTTCGTTCAGGTTTGGGTTTGAGATGTTGAGGATCCCTGGGCAATAGAAATAGTGTCCCAGGGATACAAACTAGAGTTCAAAAGTTTTCCTCCCAGAGGCAGGTTTCTGCTGTCAAGATTATCTGCAGACCAGACAAAAAGATAGGCGTTCTTACATTGTGTAAGAGACCTCTCCGACCTGGAAGTGATAGTTCCTGTTCCGATACAGGAGTCTGGGATTTTATTCCAATCTGTTCATGGTTCCCAAAAAAGAGGGAACCTTCAGACCTATTTCTTTCATGTAATTAGCAAGAGTCCATGAGCTAGTGACGTATGGGATATACATTCCTACCAGGAGGGGCAAAGTTTCCCAAACCTCAAAATGCCTATAAATACACCCCTCACCACACCCACAATTCAGTTTTACAAACTTTGCCTCCCATGGAGGTAGTGAAGTAAGTTTGTGCTAGATTCTACGTTGATATGCGCTTCGCAGCAGGCTGGAGCCCGGTTTTCCTCTCAGAGTGCAGTGAATGTCAGAGGGATGTGAAGAGAGTATTGCCTATTTGAATACAATGGTCTTCCTCTAGGGGATCTATTTCATAGGTTCTCTGTTATCGGTTGTAGAGATTTCTTCTCCTACCTCCCTTTTCAGATCGACGATATACTCTTATATACCATTACCTCTACTGATTCTCGTTTCAGTACTCGTTTGGCTCTCTACTATATGTAGATGAGTGTCTTAGGGTAAGTAAGTCTTATTTGATTTATGACACTCTAAGCTATTGTTGGGCACTTTATATGTAAAGTTCTAAATATATGTGTTTAAACTTATATTTGCCATGATTCAGGATAATCAGTATTCCTTCATTCAGACTGTCAGTTTCATTATTTGGGATAATGCATATGAATAAATATTTTTTTTCTTACCTTAAAAATTTTCAATTTACTTTTTTCCCTGCGGGCTGTTAGGCTCACGGGGGCTGAAAATGCTTCAATTTATTGCGTCATTTTTGGCGCAAACTTTTTTGGCGCAAAATTTTGTAATTTCCGGCGCCCTAATTGACGCCGGAGGTTTGTTCTTGGTTGCGTCATTTTTGACGTATATGTGTTACAGACGTTTTTTTGCACCAAAATATGTGGGCGTCGTTTTTTCGGCGTCAGAGGATGTGGCGTCATACTTGGCGCCAAAAAATATGGGCGTTGTACTTGGCGCCAATAATGTGGGCGTCATACTTGGCGCCAAAAAATGTGGGCGTCATTCTGGTCTCCACCTTTTTTCTCATTATTTCAGTCTCACTTTTTCATTGCTTCTGGTTGCTAGAGGCTTGTTTATTTGGCATTTTTTCCCATTCCTGAAACTGTCATTTAAGGAATTTGATAATTTTGCTTTATATGTTGTTTTTTCTATTACATATTGCAAGATGTCTCAACCTGACCCTGGATCAGAATCTACTTCTGGAAAGACGATGCCTGATGCTGGTTCTACCAAAGTTAAGTGCATTTGTTATAAACTTTTGGTATCTGTTCCTCCGGCTGTAGTTTGTGTTAGTTGTCATGATAAACTTTCTAACGCAGATAGTGTCTCCATTAGTAATAATCCTTTACCTGTTGTTTTTCCTTCAACACCTAATATTCAGGATGTCCCTGTTAATGTAAAAGAATTTGTTTCTAATTCTATTAGGAAGGCTCTGTCTGTTATTCCTCCTTCCAGTAAACGTAAAAGGTCTTTTAAAACTTCTCATATTTCAGATGAATTTTTAAGTTACCGCCATCATTCTGACTTATCTGTTTCTGATGAGGATCTATCTGGTTCAGAAGATTCTGCCTCAGATATTGACACTGATAAATCTTCATATTTATTTAAGATGGAGTTTATTCGTTCTTTACTTAAAGAAGTGTTGATTGCATTAGATATGGAGGAGTCTAGTCCTCTTGATACTAAATCTACTAAGCGTTTAAATTCGGTTTTTAAACCTCATGTAGTTATTCCAGAAATTTTTCCAGTTCCTGATGCTATTTCAGAAGTAATTTCTAGGGAATGGAATAGTCTGGGTACTTCATTTACTCCTTCTCCAAGGTTTAAGAAATTGTACCCTGTGCCATCTGATAGATTAGAATTTTGGGACAAAATCCCTAAAGTTGATGGGGCTATTTCTATTCTTGCTAAACGTACTACTATTCCTACAGCGGATAGTACTTCCTTTAAGGATCCTTTAGATAGGAAGCTTGAATCCTTTCTAAGGAGAGCTTATTTATGTTCAAGTAATCTTCTTAGACCTGCTATTTATTTGGCTGATGTTGCTGCAGCTTCCACGTTCTGGTTGGAGGCTTTAGACCATAATGCTTATAGCATTGTTAAACTTCTTCAACATGCTAATAACTTTATTTGTGATGCCATTTTTTATATCATTAGAATTGATGTCAGGTATATGTCTTTAGCTATTTTAGCTAGAAGAGCTTTATGGCTTAAATCTTGGAATGCAGATATGACTTATAAGTCAACTTTGCTTTCTCTTTATTTCCAAGGTAATAAATTATTTGGTTCACAGTTGGATTCTGTTATTTCAACTGTTACTGGGGGGAAAGGAACCTTTTGCCTCAGGACAAAAAAATCTAAAGATAAATACAGGGCTGCTAATCGTTTTCGTTCCTTTCGTCAGAATAAGGAACAGAAGCCTGACCCTTCCCCTAAAGGAACGGTTTCCGTTTGGAAACCTTCTCCAGTCTGGAATAAATCCAAGCCTTTTAGAAAGTCAAAACCAGCTCCCAAATCCGCATGAAGGTGCGGCCCTCATTCCAGCACAGCTGGTAGGGGGCAGGTTACGATTTTTCAAAGATATTTGGATCAATTTGATTCACAGTCTTTGGATTCAGAACATTGTTTCACAAGGGTACAGAATAGGTTTCAAGGTAAGGCCGCCTGTGAGAAGATTTTTTCTCTCACGCATTCCAGTAAACCCAGTGAAGGCTCAGGCATTTCTGAAATGTGTTTCAGACCTAGAGTTGGCTGGGGTAATTGTGCCAGTTCCAGTTCTGGAACGGGGTCTGGGGTTTTACTCAAATCTATTCATTGTACCAAAGAAGGAGAATTCCTTTAGACTAGTTCTGGATCTAAAAATATTGAATCGTTATGTAAGGATACCAACATTCAAAATGGTGACTATAAGGACTATTCTGCCTTTTGTTCAGCAAGGGCATTATATGTCTACAATAGACTTACAGGATGCATATCTTCATATTCCAATTCATCCAGATCACAATCAGTTCCTGAGATTCTCTTTTCTAGACAAGCATTACCAGTTTGTTGCCCTTCCATTTGGCCTAGCAGCAGCTCCAAGGATCTTTTCAAAGGTTCTCGGTGCCCTTCTCTCTGTAATCAGAGAACAGGGTATTGCGGTTTTTCTTTATGTGGACGATATCTTGGTACTTGCTCAGTCTTTACATTCTGAAGAATCTCATACGAATCAACTTGTGTTGTTTCTTCAAAGACATGGTTGGAGGATCAATTTACCAAAGAGTTCCTTGATTCCTCAGACAAAGGTAACCTTTTTGGGTTTTCAAATAGATTCAGTGTCCATGACTTTGTCTCTAACAGAAAAGAGACGTCTGAAGTTGGTTTCAGCTTGTCGAATCCTTCAGTCTCAATCATTCCCTTCGGTAGCTTTGTGCATGGAAATTCTAGGTCTCATGACTGCTGCATCGGACGCGATCCCCTTTGCTCGCTTTCACATGAGACCTCTCCAGCTTTGTATGCTGAACCAGTGGTGCAGGGATTATACAAAGATATCACAATTAATATCATTAAATCCCAATGTTTGATCTTCTCTGACTTGGTGGTTGAATCACCACCGTCTAATTCAAGGGGCCTCTTTTGTTCGTCCAACCTGGACTGTGATCTCAACAGATGCGAGTCTTTCAGGTTGGGGAGCTGTATGGAGATCTCTGACAGCGCAGGGGGTTTGGGAATTTCAGGAGGCGAAATTACCAATCAACATTTTGGAACTCCGTGCGATTTTCAGAGCTCTTCAGTTCTGGCCTCTTCTGAAGAGAGAATCGTTTATTTGTTTTCAGACAAACAATGTCACAACCGTGGCGTATGTCAATCATCAAGGTGGGACTCACAGTCCTCAGGCTATGAAAGAAGTATCTCGGATACTTGTATGGGCGGAAGCCAGCTCCTGTCTAATCTCTGCGGTTCACATCCCAGGTGTAGACAATTGGGAAGCGGATTATCTCAGTCGCCAGACGTTACATCCAGGCGAATGGTCTCTTCACCCAGAGGTTTTTCTTCAGATTGTTCAAATCTGGGGTCTTCCAGAAATAGATCTGATGGCCTCTCATCTAAACAAGAAACTTCCCAGGTATCTGTCCAGATCCAGGGATCCTCAGGCAGAAGCAGTGGACGTGTTGTCGCTTCCTTGGAATTATCAACCTGCTTATATCTTTCCGCCTCTAGTTCTTCTTCCAAAAGTGATTTCCAAAATTCTAATGGAACGTTCGTTTGTATTGCTGGTGGCTCCAGCATGGCCTCACAGGTTTTGGTATGCAGATCTCGTTCAGATGGCAAGTTGCCAACCTTGGACACTTCTGTTAAGGCCAGACCTTCTATCTCAAGGCCCATTTTTCCATCAGGATCTCAAATCATTAAATTTGAAGGTATGGAGATTGAACGCCTGATTCTTAGTCATAGAGGTTTCTCTGACTCAGTGATTAAAACTATGTTGCAGGCTTCGGGAATGCGAATAGGAGATAATGAATACAAGATCTCACTATTCGCGGATGATATCATACTATCACTGACCAAACCTCTCCTCTCTCTCCCCCGTTATATGCATTGCTTAACCATTATGGAACCTTATCCGGGTATAAAATAAATGGGGACAAATGCGAAGCGCTCAGCTTTAACCTACCCCAACATACCAAAAAGCTACTAGAAATTAATTTCTCCTTTAATTGGGCACATAAAAAACTTAAATATTTGGGAATATACCTCACCGCCGACATTTACTCTCTGTATCAAGCAAACTATCTCCCAATGTTTAAACTTATAAGGAACTTAATCGCGAAATGGCTAAAGCTTAAGATTTCCTTCTATGGCAGGATTGTCTCAACAAAGATGACCTTACTACCGAAACTACTATATTTATTTAGATCCTTGCCAATCAGTATCCCAATAGCAGAACTCAATGCGATACAGAGAGATATCCTACACTTCATCTGGCAGGGAAAGCGAGCCAGGATAAACAAAAGAATCATGAGCATGCATAGGAGAGAGGGGGGAGTGGGTCTCCCGAATTTGACATCCTACTACTATGCGGCACGCATGGCACAAACGACACATTGGTTTAATAGGACACCACAACCTCTTTGGACGCAGATAGAATCACAGATTGCTAACACAGACCAGATATCTAGGTTACTATGGACCCCAAAAAGGTATAATTCCCCTCTACTACTTAAATATATAGCGATAACACACACGATTTTCTTATGGAACAAACTGACTGCAACATACCCCCTAATTTAAGCTAATTCTAAACTGACTCCTTTAGTCTTACCACAGACCTCAATAGACTCAAATATACAAAAGAAATGGGCTAACAAAGGACTCTATAGAATTGCAGATGTATATATAGATGGTAGTTTCCTCTCATATGAACAATACAGAGACATCGATCCCGGAGATAAAAATATATGGTATCACTATTTACAGTTAAAATCCAGGACTAGAGAAATAACTGAGCTCTCTAGACTACCAATAAGCACGGCTTTCGAGTCAATTTGTTTATCCAAAGAGGTGACTCATGGTTCAATCTCCCTACTATACCCTACATTTAATAAACATTTTGGGGAGACAAAGTCTCCAAACATGCTGAAATGGGAACGAGACTTAAATAAGACCTGGCCTCTAGAGACTTGAAAGTCTAACCTAGCGAAGGGTCTTTCCTTTTCACATAATGCCACACTGAGGGAGAATTTCCTTAAGGTGGCGTTTAAATGGTACATTCACCCGACTAGATTCGGAAATCCGGAAAGAACTTCCTTGAACTCCTGCTATAGAGGATGTAACGAAAGAGGAACATATATACACATGTGGTGGGAGTGTGACAGGGCTAAAGATATATGGGAAAAAACTTCAGAGCTCCTTAGTTTAATTTTTCATAAAAATATCACATTATTACCTGAACAAGCACTGCTACACTTCCCAATTTCCAATATTTTAAAACAACACCAAAAAATGGTGAGGACCATATGTACAGTTGTTAGGATTTGTATAGCACAATATTGGAAATCCTCACCCCCAAGTTTTACATTTATCAAGAGAAAAATAACTCACCATTACGAAATGGCTAGTTTAGCAGCAGAAAACCTTAACACGAAGGAGGAATTCATCATACAGTGGGAACCATTTATCATGCACCATGAAGCTAATAGACAAAGGGGAACTGAAACGCAATAGGGTAACTCACACATACATCGGGGAACGCGGGGGAGAGCCGGGACCGTTTGCCGAATGCCGAGTGCCCATACCCCCACCGTTTAGGCGATGTAGGTCTGTGGTTAATTAATTATTATAACCTATGTTTCTTTTCCTAAGAAGTCAGAAGCACCGTATCAAGATCACTGGTTAGCAATAAAGAGTTCTTATGTAATCTGTGAACTTTAGAAGACTATTTAGACCATAAAACTGTCAAGATTCATCATAATGGACAATAATGGAAGTTTACCACTTGTATTGTCTTGCTGAATGTACATGTCTATACCTGTTATTTTAATGGAATCATAAAAAATGTAATAAAAAATTTATTTCAACTAAAACTATGTTGCAGGCTCGTAAATCTGTGTCTAGAAAGATTTATTACCGAGTCTGGAAGACTTTCATTTCTTGGAGTTCTTCTCATAAATTCTCTTGGCATTCTTTTAGAATTCCTAGAATTTTGCAGTTTCTTCAGGATGGTTTGGATAAGGGTTTGTCTGCAAGCTCTTTGAAAGGTCAAATCTCTGCTCTTTCTGTTCTTTTTCACAGAAAGATTGCTAATCATCCTGATATTCGTTGTTTTGTTCAGGCTTTGGTTCACATCAAGCCTGTCATTAAATCAATCTCTCCTCCTTGGAGTCTTAATTTGGTTTTGAGGGCTTTACAGGCTCGTCCGTTTGAGCCTATGCATTCTCTGGATATTAAATTACTTTCTTGGAAAGTTTTGTTCCTTTTGGCCATCTCTTCTGCTAGAAGAGTTTCTGAGTTAGCTGCTCTTTCTTGTGAATCTCCTTTTCTGATTTTTCATCAGGATAAGGCGGTATTGCGGACTTCATTTAAATTTTTACCTAAGGTTGTGAATTCTAACAACATCAGTAGAGAGATTGTTGTCCCTTCATTGTGTCCTAATCCTAAGAATTCTATGGAGAAATCTTTACATTCTTTGGATGTAGTAAGAGCATTGAAATACTATGTTGAAGCTACTAAAGGTTTTAGAAAGACTTCTAGTCTATTTGTTATCTTTTCTGGTTCCAGGAAAGGTCAGAAGGCTTCTGCTATTTCCTTGGCATCTTGGTTAAAGTCCTTGATTCATCATGCTTATGTAGAGTCGGGTAAGTCCCCGCCTCAAAGGATTACGGCTCATTCTACTAGGTCAGTTTCTACTTCCTGGGCTTTTAGGAATGAAGCTTCTGTTGATCAAATTTGCAAAGCAGCAACTTGGTCTTCTTTGCATACTTTTACTAAATTCTACCATTTTTATGTTTTTTCTTCTTCTGAAGCAGTTTTTGGTAGAAAAGTACTTCAGGCAGCTGTTTCAGTTTGATTCTTCTGCTTATAATTTCAGTTTTTTTCCATTATGAGATTAAAACTTTTTTTTTATTTGGGTTGTGGATTATTTTCTCACCGGAATTGGCTGTCTTTATTTTATCCCTCCCTCTCTAGTGACTCTTGCGTGGAAGTTCTACATCTTGGGTATCTGCTATCCCATACGTCACTAGCTCATGGACTCTTGCTAATTACATGAAAGAAAACATAATTTCTCTAGTAAGGTGTATCCAGTCCACGGATCATCCATTACTTATGGGATATTCTCATTCCCAACAGGAAGTTGCAAGAGGACCCACAGCAAAGCTGCTATATAGCTCCTCCCCTTCCTACCATATCCAGTCATTCTCTTGCAACTCTCAACGCGCATGGAGGTAGTAAGAGGAGAGTGGTGAAAAATAGTTAGTTTATTTTCTTCAATCAAAAGTTTGTTATTTTAAATAGTACCGGAGTTGTGCTATTGTTTCTCAGGCAGAGATAGAAGAAGAATTTGCCTGAGTTTTCTATGATCTTAGCAGGTTGTAACTAAGATCCATTGCTGTTCTCACACATGTGTGAGGAGTGAGGTAACTTCAGAGGGAGAATGGCGTGCAGTTTATTCTGCTATCAGGTATGTGCAGTTATGATTTTTTCTAGGATTGGAAATGCTAGAAAATGCTGCTGATTCCTGATAAATGTAAGTTAAGCCTGAATACAGTGATTTAATAACGACTAGTATCATGCTTACTCTCAGGGGTATTACCCTTATAGATATGCTATATAAAACGTTTGCTGGCATGTTTAATCGTTTTTTATATATGCTTGGTGATAAAACTTTATTGGGGCCTAATTTTTTCCACATGGCTGGCTTTATTTTTGCCTAGAAACAGTATCCTGAGGCTTTCCACTGTTGTAATATGAGTGGGAGGGGCCTATTTTAGTGCTTTATTGCGCAGTTAAAATTACAGACTGAGGCATCCAGTTTTCCTTAGGAGTCCCCTGAATGCTGCAGGACATCTCTAAAGAGCCTAAAATTGTTTATTGGGGAAGGTAGGAGCCACAGTAAAGCTGTGGCACTTTGCTGGGACTGTTAAAAAACGTCTATGTCGTTTTTTTTATCCGTTTTTTGAACTAAGGGGTTAATCATCCATTTGCAAGTGGGTGCAATGCTCTGTTAGCCTATTACATACACTGTAAAAATTTTGTTTGTGTAACTGCCTTTTTTCACTGTTTTTCAAATTTTGACAAAATTTGTTTCTCTTAAAGGCACAGTACCGTTTATTTATATTGCTTGTTAACTTGAATTAAAGTGTTTTCCAAGCTTGCTAGTCTCATTGCTAGTCTGTATAAACATGTCTGACATAGAGGAAACTCCTTGTTCATTATGTTTAAAAGCCATGGTGGAACCCCCTCTGAGAATGTGTACCAAATGTACTAATTTCACTTTAAGCAATAAAGATCATATTATGTCTTTGCAAAATTTATCACCAGAGGATTCTGATGAGGGGGAAGTTATGCCGACTAACTCTCCCCACGTGTCAGATCCTTTGACTCCCGCTCAAGGGACTCACGCTCAAATGGCGCCAAGTACATCAAGGGCACCTATAGCGTTTACTTTACAAGACATGGCGGCAGTCATGGATAATACCCTGTCAGCGGTATTAGCCAGACTACCTGAACTTAGAGGTAAGCGAGATAGCTCTGGAGTTAGACGAAATGCAGAGCATACTGACGCTTTAAGAACCATGTCTGATACTGCCTCACAATATGCTGAAACTGAAGAAGGAGAACTTCAGTCTGTGGGTGATGTTTCTGACTCAGGCAGAGTACCTGATTCTGATGTTTCTACATTTAAATTTAAGCTTGAACACCTCCGCGTGTTACTAAAGGAGGTTTTAGCTGCTCTGAATGACTGTGACACAATTGCAGTGCCAGAGAAATTGTGTAGACTAGATAAATACTTTGCAGTGCCGGTGTGTACTGATGATTTTCCAATACCTAAAAGGTTTACAGAAATTATTACTAAGGAATGGGATAGGCCAGGTGTGCCGTTCTCTCCACTTCCTATTTTTAGAAAAATGTTTCCTATAGACGCCACCACACGGGACTTATGGCAGACAGTTCCTAAGGTGGAGGGAGCAGTTTCTACTTTAGCAAAGCGGACTACTATCCCTGTTGAGGACAGTTGTGCTTTTTTAGATCCAATGGACAAAAAATTAGAAGGTTACCTTAAGAAAATATTTTGTCAACAAGGTTTTATACTTCAGCCCCTTGCATGCATTGCCCCTGTCACTGCTGCTGCGGCGTTCTGGTTTGAGTCTCTGGAAGAGGCCTTACAAGTAGCGACTCCATTGGATGACATACTTGGCAAACTTAGGGCACTTAAGCTAGCCAATTCTTTTGTTTCTGATGCCATTGTTCATTTGACTAAACTAACGGCTAAGAATTCTGGTTTTGCTATACAGGCACGCAGAGCGCTATGGCTTAAATCATGGTCAGCTGACGTGACTTCCAAATCTAAGCTGCTTAACATTCCCTTCAAGGGGCAGACCTTATTTGGGCCTGGTTTGAAGGAGATCATTGCTGATATCACTGGAGGAAAAAGTCATGCCCTTCCTCAGGACAGGTCCAAATCCAGGGCCAAACAGTCTAATTTTCGTGCTTTTCGAAACTTCAAGGCAGGTGCGGCATCAACCTCCTCTAATGCAAGACAAGAGGGAACTGTTGCTCAATCCAAAGCGGTCTGGAAGCCAAACCAGACCTGGAACAAAGGTAAGCAGGCTAAAAAACCTGCTGCTGCCTCCAAGACAGCATGAAGGAACGGCCCCCTAACCGGTAACGGATCTAGTGGGGGGCAGACTTTCACTCTTCGCCCAGGCGTGGGCAAGAGATGTTCAGGATCCCTGGGCGTTGGAAATTATATCCCAGGGATATCTTCTGGACTTCAAAGCTTCTCCCCCAAAAGGGAGATTTCACCTTTCACAATTATCTGCAAACCAGATAAAGAGAGAGGCATTCTTACACTGTGTACGAGACCTCCTAGTTATTGGAGTGATCCATCCAGTTCCAAACGAGGAACAAGGACAGGGTTTTTACTCAAATATGTTTGTGGTTCCCAAAAAAGAGGGAACATTCAGACCAATTTTGGATCTAAAGATCTTAAACAAATTTCTCAGGGTTCCATCATTCAAGATGGAAACTATCCGTACCATCCTGCCTATGATCCAGGAGGGTCAATATATGACTACAGTGGATCTAAAGGATGCTTACCTTCACATTCCGATACACAAAGATCATCATCGGTTTCTCAGGTTTGCCTTTCTAGACAGGCATTACCAGTTTGTAGCTCTTCTCTTTGGATTAGCTACAGCCCCAAGAATTTTTACAAAGGTTCTAGGGTCGCTTCTAACGGTCCTAAGGCCGCGGGGCATAGCAGTAGCACCTTATTTAGACGACATCCTGATACAGGCGTCAAACTTCCAAATTGCCAAGTCTCATACGGACGTAGTACTGGCATTTCTGAGGTCGCATAGGTGGAAAGTGAACGAGGAAAAGAGTTCTCTATCCCCACTCACGAGAGTTTCCTTTCTAGGGACTCTGATAGATTCTGTAGAAATGAAAATTTACCTGACGGAGTCCAGGTTATCAAAGCTTCTAAATTCCTGCCGGGTTCTTCATTCCATTCCGCACCCTTCGGTGGTTCAGTGTATGGAAGTAATCGGCTTAATGGTAGCGGCAATGGACATAGTGCAGTTTGCACGCTTACATCTCAGACCGCTGCAACTATGCATGCTCAGTCAGTGGAACGGGGATTACACAGATTTGTCCCCTCAACTGAATCTGGACCAAGAGACCAGGGATTCTCTGCTCTGGTGGCTATCTCGGGTCCATCTGTCCAAAGGTATGACCTTTCGCAGGCCAGATTGGACGATTGTAACAACAGATGCCAGCCTTCTAGGTTGGGGTGCAGTCTGGAACTCCCTGAAGGCTCAGGGATTGTGGACTCAGGAGGAGTCTCTCCTTCCAATAAATATTCTGGAACTAAGAGCGATATTCAATGCTCTTCAGGCTTGGCCTTAGTTAGCAACTCTGAGGTACATCAGATTTCAGTCGGACAACATCACGACTGTGGCTTACATCAACCATCAAGGGGGAACAAGAAGTTCCCAAGCGATGTTAGAAGTCTCAAAGATAATTCACTGGGCGGAGTTTCACTCCTGCCATCTATCAGCTATCC
Organism: Bombina bombina; assembly: GCF_027579735.1. Taxonomy (NCBI): domain Eukaryota; kingdom Metazoa; phylum Chordata; class Amphibia; order Anura; family Bombinatoridae; genus Bombina; species Bombina bombina. Next base: position 553,644,112 of record NC_069505.1, on the reverse strand, counting down.
ATATCCCAGGTGTAGAGAACTGGGAGGCGGATTTTCTAAGTCGACAGACTTTTCATCCGGGGGAGTGGGAACTCCATCCGGAGGTGTTTGCACAAGTGATTCATCGCTGGGGCAAACCAGAACTGGATCTCATGGCATCTCGACAAAACGCCAAGCTTCCTTGTTACGGATCCAGGTCCAGGGACCCCAGGGCGACGCTGATGGATGCTCTAGCAGCGCCCTGGTCTTTCAACCTGGCTTATGTGTTTCCACCGTTTCCTCTGCTCCCTCGACTGATTGCCAAGATCAAGGAGAGAGAGCATCAGTGATTTTAATAGCGTCTGCATGGCCACGCAGGACCTGGTATGCAGACCTAGTGGACATGTCATCCTTTCCACCATGGACTCTGCCTCTGAGACAGGACCTTCTACTTCAGGGTTCTTTCCTCCATCCAAATCTAATTTCTCTGAGACTGACTGCATGGAGATTGAACGCTTGATTTTATCAAAGCGTGGCTTCTCCGAGTCAGTCATTGATACCTTAATACAGGCATGAAAGCCTGTCACCAGGAAAATTTACCATAAAATATGGCGTAAATATCTTTATTGGTGTGAATCCAAGGGCTACTCATGGAGTAAGGTCAGGATTCCCAGGATATTATCTTTTCTCCAAGAAGGCTTGGAAAAAGGTTTGTCAGCTAGTTCCTTAAAGGGACAGATTTCTGCTCTGTCTATTCTTTTACACAAACGTCTGGCAGACGTTCCAGACGTTCAGGCTTTTTGTCAGGCTTTAGTCAGAATCAAGCCTGTGTTTAAACCTGTTGCTCCACCATGGAGCTTAAATTTGGTTCTTAAGGTTCTTCAAGGAGTCCCGTTTGAACCGCTTCATTCCATTGATATAAAACTTTTATCTTGGAAAGTCCTTTTTTTGGTAGCTATTTCCTCGGCTCGTAGAGTCTCCGAGTTATCTGCCTTACAATGTGATTCTCCTTATCTAATTTTTCATTCTGATAAGGTAGTCCTGCGTACCAAACCTGGGTTTTTTACCTAAGGTGGTATCTAACAAGAATATCAATCAAGAGATTGTTGTTCCATCCTTGTGTCCTAATCCTTCTTCAAAGAAGGAACGTCTATTACACAATTTAGACGTGGTTCGTGCTTTAAAGTTTTACTTACAAGCTACTAAGGATTTTCGGCAGAGAGGTCAAAAGGCTTCTACAACCTCTCTTTCTTTTTGGCTAAGAAGCATAATACGCTTAGCCTATGAGACTGCTGGACAGCAGCCCCCTGAAAGGATTACAGCTCATTCTACTAGAGCTGTGGCTTCCACTTGGGCCTTTAAAAATGAGGCTTCTGTTGAACAGATTTGCAAGGCGGCGACTTGGTCTTCGCTTCATACTTTTTCAAAATTCTACAAATTTGATACTTTTGCTTCTTCGGAGGCTATTTTTGGGAGAAAGGTTTTACAGGCAGTGGTACCTTCCGTTTAAGTTCCTGCCTTGTCCCTCCCTTCATCCGTGTACTTTAGCTTTGGTATTGGTATCCCATAAGTAATGGATGATCCGTGGACTGGATACACCTTACTAGAGAAAACACAATTTATGCTTACCTGATAAATTTATTTCTCTAGTGGTGTATCCAGTCCACGGCCCGCCCTGTCATTTTAAGGCAGGTTATTTTTAAATTTAAACTACAGTCACTACTGCACCCTATGGTTTCTCCTTTCTCTGCTTGTTTTCGGTCGAATGACTGGATATGGTAGGAAGGGGAGGAGCTATATAGCAGCTTTGCTGTGGGTCCTCTTGCAACTTCCTGTTGGGAATGAGAATATCCCATAAGTAATGGATGATCCGGACTGGATACACCACTAGAGAAATAAATTTATCAGGTAAGCATAAATTGTGTTTTATGTAAGAACTTACCTGATAAATTCATTTCTTTCATATTAGCAAGAGTCCATGAGGCCCACCCTTTTTGTGGTGGTTATGATTTTTTTGTATAAAGCACTATTATTCCAATTCCTTATTTTTAATGCTTTCGCTCCTTTCTTATCACCCCACTTCTTGGCTATTTGTTAAACTGAATTGTGGGTGTGGTGAGGGGTGTATTTATAGGCATTTTGAGGTTTGGGAAACTTTGCCCCTCCTGGTAGAAATGTATATCCCATACGTCACTAGCTCATGGACTCTTGCTAATATGAAAGAAATTAATTTATCAGGTAAGTTATGTTTTTAGATCCTTCAAGATGGAAACTATTCGTTCCATTCTCCCTTTGATCCAAGAGGGTCAATTTATGACAACAATGGATTTAAAGGACGCGTACCTGCATGTTCCCATTCACAGGGATCATCGCAAGTTCATAAGGTTTGCCTTTCTAGACAAACACTTCCAATTCGTGGCTCTTCCCTTCGGTCTTGCCACAGCTCCCAGAATTTTCACAAAGGTTCTGGGATCGCTGTTGGTGGTTCTTCGGTTATGGGGCATTGCAGTGGCGCCCTATCTGGACGACATCCTAGTCCAAGCGCCATCCTTCCAACAAGCAAGATCCCACACGGACATGGTGTTATCCTAACTGCGATCTAACGGGTGGAAGGTAAATTTGGAAAAGAATTCCTTAGCCCAAATTCAAGGGATACTTTCTTGGGAACCATAATAGATTCCCTATCAATGAAGATTTTTCTGACAGAAGTCAGGAAATCAAAGATTTTTGATACTTGTCTAGCCCTTCAGTCCACTCCTTGGCCATCAGTGGCTCAGTGCATGGAGGTAATTGGGCTGATGGTAGCGGCTATCGACATCATCCCATTTGCTCGTTTCCATCTCAGACCTTTGCAGTTAAACATGCTCAGGCAATGGAACGGAAATTATGCAGATTTGTTTTCTCAAATACTTCTGGAGCGGGAGACAAGGGATTCTCTTTAATGGTGGTTGTCTCGGGATCATCTTTCCCAGGGAACCTGCTTTCGCAGACCATCTTGGGTGATTGTGACAACAGACGCCAGCCTTCTAGGGTGGGGAGCAGTCTGGGGCTCCCTAAAGGCTCAGGGAGTTTGGACTCAGTCACAGTCCGCTCTTCCTATAAACATTCTGTAATTGAGAGCGATCTTCAATGCGCTTCTGGCCTGGCCTGTTAGCTTCGGTCCAGTTTATCAGGTTCCAGTCGGACAACGTAACTTTAGTGGCTTACATCAATCATCAGGGAGGAACGAGGAGTTCCTTAGCGATGACAGAGGTAACCAAAATAATCCAGTGGACAGAAACCCACTCTTGATATCTGTCAGCGATCCAAATCCCACGGGTGGACAACTGTGATGTGGATTTCCTGAGCAGGCAGACCTTTCATCCGGGGGAGTGGGAACTCCATCCGGAAGTGTTTTCCAGCCTGATTCTCAAATGGGGTCAGCCGGAATTGGATCTCATGGCATCTCGGCAGAATGCCAAGCTTCCAAGGTACGGATTGAGGTCCCGGGACCCTCAGGCGGTACTGATAGACGCCCTGGCGGTACCTTGGACCTTCAGTCTAGCATACCTATTTCCTCCGTTTGCTCTTCTTCCTCGAGTCATTGCTCGAATCAAGCAGGAGAGGGCATTGGTGATCCTCATTGCACTGGCTTGGCCTCGCAGGATTTAGTATGCAGATCTGGCAGACATGTAATCTCTGCCACCTTGAAGACTTCCGTTGAGGAAGGACCTTCTAATTCAAGGGCCCTTCCTTCACTCAAATCTAGTTTCTCTGAAGCTGACAGCTTGGAGATTGAGCGCTTCATTTTATCCAAGCGGGGCTTTTCTGACTCGGTCATAGAGACCATGATTCAGGCTTGTAAGTCTGTAACTAGAAAGATTTACCATAAGATATGGCGTAAATATCTCTATTGGTGTGAATCCAAGGGCTACTCATGGAGTAGAGTCAGGATTCCTAGAATTTTGTCCTTTCTCCAAGAGGGTTTGGAGAAAGGATTATCGACAAGTTCCCTTAAAGGTCAAATCTCTGCCTTATCTATTTTGTTACACAAACGTCTGGCAGATGTTCCAGATGTACAATCATTTTGTCAGGCCTTGGTCAGGTTCAGGCCTGTGTTCAAACCAGTTACTCCTCCATGGAGTCTGAATTTAGTTCTTAAGGTTCTTCAAGGGGCTCCGTTTGAGCTTATGCATTCCTTAGATATTAAATTGTTATCTTGGAAAGTTTTATTTCTTGTTGCTATTTCTTCTGCTCACAGAGTGTTAGAGCTCTCGGCATTGCAGTATGAGTCTCCTTACCTTATTTTTCATCCTGATAAGGTAGTTTTACGCACTAATTTAGGATTTCTTCCTAAAAGTAGTTTCTGATCGGAACATTAATCAAGAGATTGTTGTTCCTTCCTTGTGTCCTAATCCTACCTCTCAGAAGGAACGGCTTCTGCACAATTTGGACGTGGTTCGTGCTTTAAAGTTTTACCTGCAGGCGACTAAGGATTTTTGTCAGTCTTCTGCTTTGTTTTCTCAGGAAAACGTAAGGGACAGAAAGCTATGGCTACTTCTCTTTCATTTTGGCTGAAGAGTATCATACGTTTTGCATATGAGACTGCTGGACAGCAGCCTCCAGAGTTACGGCTCATTCCACGAGGGCTGTTGCTTCCTCATGGGCATTCAAGAATGAAGCTTCTGTGGAACAGATTTGCAAGGCTGCAACTTGGTCCTCTCTTCACATTTTTTCAAAATTCTACAAATTTGATACTTTTGCCTCAGCTGAGGCCGCTTTTGGGAGAAAGGTTCTTCAAGCAGTGGTGCCTTCCGTTTAGGTTCCCTGTCTTGTCCCTCCCGTGTCATCTGTGTACTCTAGCTTGGGTATTGATTCCCAATTAAGATGATCCGTGCACTCATCGTGTCATTAAAAAGAAAAGAAAATTAATGCTTACCTGATAAATTTATTTCTTTTTTGACACGATGAGTCCACGGCCCGCCCTGTGTTTTTGTGAAGACAGTTTGTTGATTATTATAAACTTCAGACACCTCTGCACCTTGTTACTTCCTTTCTCTCCTTTACTTCGGTCGAATGACTGGGTTGGGAAGGAAGGGAAGTGATATTTAACAGCTTTGCTGTGGTGCTCTTTGCCGCCTCCTGCTGACCAGGAGGTGAATATCCCAATAGTAATTAAGATGATCCGTGGATTCATTGTGTCAAAAAAGAAATAAATTTATCAGGTAAGCATAAATTTTCTTTTTTTATCTCTTCCAATTTTCTTTATTGAGAAGATGCAGATTGACATAAAATCAAACAAATGATATTATAATGTTAGGGGAAAAAAGAGTGTGAGTTTCCTTTTCCCCCCAATTTCCTTCTCTTATAAAAGCAAAAACAAAAGAAGAGGGGTGTGCCTAGGCGGCGGCCATAGCAGGTCACACTATATCTGAGGCTCTAGAGGAGAATCCAGTAATCCGCCGATAATTCTTGGAAATATTCAGCATCTCATACCCCTAGCAGTACTATTGGATGGCTTAATACAAGCTAATCAGCCAGATATATTTGTTGCTGAGTGTATGATCTCCTAGCCCAGATCTGGGCCGATGGTACTTTAGGCGGCGGCCTACCACGAGTGCCATCTCCTCCCCGGTAATAATAATAATATGGAGGACTTCACCACAGCATAACAATCCCTTCTAGCTGGTATAGAGCAGAAAATGAATCACAACTTTGATGACCTTATACCGCTGGTGCAGAAGGGAGACCAGGAGGGCCTTTCAGAGAGAGAGGAAGGATTAGACCTTAGCACATCTACTAACTCTCAGATAACAGAGGATACACCTGAGCGAGAGCATTCGTTGGTGGAGACTCTGCATGCCGATAAGCAACAAGCTATAGAATTGGAGACAGAAAGGGACCAAATCCCGGAGAGAGACATACCCCTGGCGGTTTTCTGGAGAAGTGCGACCGACCCTCCGCAGAATAGCCGAAGTTTCTCCCTTCAACTTATGACAGACTTCAATTTACTCGCCGCTAACTTGCGACACATAGAAGATTCAGAGCGGGGTAGAAAATACCTCACCTTGGTCTCTCCGTTTGTATTCGGGACTGTGATGACGTCTTAGAGATTGAGCTTGCTAGATTCCCCGGTGATCCTTTCTACCTTTAATGGTCCACTTCCAGCAAACTGGACAATTATTTTGATGGAACAGGCAAGCTTACAAGGCTCTTTTACTCTGTGCGGAGTGGGATGAGTAGGGGACTTGGTAGTTCTTCTGTTCATTTTCCCCCCAAAGCAACTGAAGAACTATTTACATCTCCTGTTACACTATTAGTTACTCCATAAATTTTGTTAATGTTGAATTTTAATTATATCAATTGTTTATAGAGCACAGACCAATCTTTATGATGACACGTTTGAATTGTCTGATATGGCGTTTGTTTATTTACCAGTTTATTCCATATATGATCTTTGGTTGGCTTTATAAGCTTATATCTAGTGGTGATTAACATAATTAAGAATCAGAGAGATTCCCAATATTAATGTTTTAATAATACACCCAGATTATCCCTTGCTACTACTCCCAAATATATTCCTGTTAACTCTATCACTTGTCCTCTGTTTGGATACCACATTTATCATTTATATCTGAGTTGTGTTTCCACTAAGATATATTTATCAAAATCGTGATCTTGTTTTCAATGTAGAACTATCTGGTTGTCTCATTACATTGCTGTGGATCCCCACTAAGTACATAGTGGATATGTTTTCATGACACTAATGGGTAGGCTTGTCATAGTATTTATCTTAACATTTAACTAGCACTCTTTCTATCTATGATATTTCTCTCCCTAATGCCATATATGATTACCAACCCTTTTAGAAGGCCAGAAATTAATTTTCTCTCATTCTAAAAATGTCCCCATGTAGTGACACCAATGCTTAGCTAAATCTCCATACATAGTATATTAGTTAGGTCAGCTCAATAGAAGGTGATAATATTTGAGAACACATCAGATAAGTGAACCTCCTCCAGCAGATAAAACTAATCTTAATAACTTTTGCTATAACCTTCAGAATAATCATCCTCATGTATGTGTCATGTACAATAGCCTTGAGAGTCCAAGAGTAGCTTTAGCTTGTCACATAAGGGGCAGATGTAAAGAGATGCTTGCTGCTATGTTTTATAATTAATAATGTTTATATTAGTTGAGAACTTTATTTATTCTAAGCTACCATAGGTCCAAGACAGACCATTTATATCACTCTATTCACTCTAGATATCATTTTAGATTATATGGGTCCGAGAGTGACATCGCAATAGGAGAGGGATTTAAAAAACAAAACAAAATGAGGTTTCAGTTTAGCCTGATATGTATAACTACATGTGACTGTAACATACTTATGTATTCTTTTGCAATATCATAATATAAGAGAATATGTTTTTGAATATCTCTGTAACATGTCTATTTAAGAATGTTTTTCCAATAACCTCAATAATAAACCTATTAAAAAATTAAAATATAAAAAAAAGCATGGATAGAGGAAGCTGTTATTAATTAGTTGGTATCATTAACCATATACGGTATCTGTAAACAATGTTTTGCTGAAAGATAGGAGATACTAGAAATGACCACTAGAGGTCCTCAGACACAAAAAAAATCCCTTTTGTGAAAGAGAAAATGTAAATATGATCGTTCCCTGTGCTTAGAATAATAATTTAAAAAAACAACTAACGGCTAGCCAATAGCTTAGCAGTGGGCCTGCATTTGCATAATATTCAGGATGGAAGTTAAAACTCAGCTACCTAGGTAGGTAAGTGATCAGGCAGGTGTTATATATGTATAGAGTAAATGATTTAATTAGGAACTTTCTAATTAACTCATTTTCTCTATACATATATAATACCACCCTGATCACTTACCTACCTAGGTAGCTGAGTTTTAGGAAGTCTCTATATACGGCAAATGTATGACAAGTAAAATCATAAGTTATTTAAAGAGATTTTATGTTTTGTACATTTCTTTGGCCATGTTCTTTATCTGCCCGCCCCTTCTATTTCAACACCACGTTTGCATTGTAACCTAACCTATTGCCATCAATGCCATGTTTGTTCGTACAATTACCAGGAGTCAGGAGAGAAATGAATTGGCACTGGCTGGTCCTCCTTCTGTTCATTCCCCTCACAACAGTGATGACACCAAGTCTCAGCCACAACAGCAGCTCTTTAAGTTAGTGAAGTCCAACTCCAAGACTGTAAGTAGACACAGTCACAGTTCAACTTGATCTATTCTCCTCCGCAAGACACACTGCAGGCAGCAGCAGTCAGTCACACATGACGCTAAGAAGGCTTCCCGCCAGGCTGAGGCTCCAACAGCCGCATGCAGTACTAAAAAGGAACACGGCCACGACTCTTCCAATCCAGTCAGTGTACCAATCACAGAAAAAACCCTATTAAGAGAATAGGGAAAAGTATGCTCTTTTTACACATAAAATATATATTTTCCACTTAAAATTGAACTTTTACTAGTTATAGTTAGAAAAGGCAGCATAAATAGAAATTGTATCTAGCGTGCCAGAAAAATAGTTAAAAACACAACTCTGTAACTGTGACTTGTATAAAGTACTTCAATGTTGCTGATTTTAGGTAGTTTATCACATATGAGGAGGAGGGGAAAAATCAACGATATTGGGTAAATATAAGAGCCTCCATTAAGGAACTGTGTCCTTTATTGCCCTATATTAGGGTAGATAAGCTACTTTTTTTTTCACATATACGCTTCCTTACTTATACGCACGCCTCTGAGGAAGCGTATATGTGAAACGCGACCGCGTCAGGGGCTTTGTGTTTATTTTAACTGCACTCTGTTAATTTCAGACTATTTACTAATTGATCATTTTATCCAGACCTGATAGGCTCCCAAGGCTGCTTGAAGAGAAGCCTCTGGGAGCATATGGGCAGCCTGGGGAGCTAGCCTTATGCAGCACCACTGGGTGGCGCTAGATTGTATGGCTCACTCACATGCAAATCACATGTTGTGCAGTGGAGGGCAGCTGAATGGCTCACAGCCTCTCCATTGCGCAACATGAAATGTGTAAATGTATGCATGTACATCATAAAATCAGATTTTTTTTTAAAATAGTTATTAAAAGCATTTTCTCTGAAATTTGCAGGTGCGGCATTTCCTTACCTGCCTCCTATGAGGGCACGTCACTGCCCTAAGGTAGACCGTGCCATTTCCACCCTAGCTAAACGCACTACTATCCCCTTGGAGGATAGCACATTCTTTAAGAATCCTATGGATAGGAAGCTAGAGGGATACCTGAGAAAGGTCTTTCTCCGGGGAGGATCTTCCAACCTCTCGTAGGTAATGCTGTGGTGGCTGGGGCCACCACCTTTTTGTGTGAATCATCTGATCTGATGTTAGTAGAATCCCCTTTAGATGATATCCAAAACTGTATTCAGGTCCTAAAAATGCCCAATTACTTAATTTGTGACGCCATTATTACATTTATCCATCTCAACGCCAAGAACTCAGGTTTACTGTGCTAGCCAGGAGGGCTCTCTGGCTAAAGTCCTGGTCGGCGGACATGGTTTCCAAATCTTGGTTACTTTCTTTGGCCTTTAAGAGAAAATTCTTATTTGGGCCAGGCCTCAAACATCCATCATAAGGTGGTGAGAATACATGAGCCATCACTCCTGGGATTCAACTCCTGGCCACTAGGAGGAGGCAAAGATTCCCAAAACTCCAAGAGCATTTAATCCCTCCCACCTCTCTTTTTAGCGCACCACATACCATAAATTTTTCTGTACTACACTTTTCATATTATTGCTATGTAACATAGCAACATAGTAGATAAGGTTGAAAAAAGACTGAAGTCCATCGAGTTCAACCTATACAAATCTAAAATACTTACAAAAAGCTCCAGTTAAGCTTAAATAACCCCACTAAAAGGTGACTCATTTAATACTATCAATCATATCCATTAATTTTGTTTATATACAGAAATGTTTCCAGACTATTTTTAAATGTATCTATGGTATTGGCATTCACTACCTCCTTTGGTAATGAGTTTCACAATTTTATTGCTCTTACAGTGAAAAAACGTTTCTGTTGCAGGAGATTAAATCTCCTTTCCTCCAACCTTAAATTGTGACCTCTTGTCAGAATCAATTTTCTAGGAATAAACAGAGCTTCTACCATCTCTGAATAAAGGCCTTGAATATATTTATATAAAGTAATCATGTCACCCCTCAAGCGCCTTTTTTCTAAAGAAAACAGACTCAGTTTGGCTAGCCTCTCCTCATAGGTTAATTTCTCCAATCCCCTTATTAGCTTTGTGGCCCTTCTCTGAACTTTTTCTAGTTATGTTTTTTTGCGATCGGTCCCCAGAACTTCACTCCATACTCAAGGTGAGGTCTTACCAGGGCTTTATATAGTGACAGAATTATGCTTTCCTCCCTTGAATCAATGCCTCTTTTAAAGGGACAGTCTAGGCCAAAATAAACTTTCATGATTCAGATAGAGCATGTCATTTTAAACAATTTTCCAATTTACTTTTATCACCAATTTTGCTTTGTTCTCTTGGTATTCTTAGCTGAAAGCTTAACCTAGGAGGTTCATATGCTAATTTCTTAGACCTTGAAGCCCACCTCTTTCAGATTGCGTTTTAACAGTTTTTCACCACTAGAGGGTGTTAGTTCACGTATTTCATATAGATAACACTGTGCTCGTGTACGTGAAGTTATCTGGGAGCAGGCACTAATTGGCTAGACTGCAAGTCTGTCAAAAGAACTGAAAAAAAACAGAATTTATGTTTACCTGATAAATTTCTTTCTCCTACGGTGTATCCGGTCCACGGCTTCATCCTTACCTGTGGGATATTCTCATCCCCTACAGGAAGTGGCAAAGAGAACACACAGCAGAGCTGTCCATATAGCTCCCCTTAGGCTCCGCCCCCCCAGTCATTCGACCGACGGTTAGGAGAAAAAGGAGAACCATAGGGTGCAGTGGTGACTGTAGTTTGGAAAAATAAATTTAAACCTGACCAAAAGCCAGGGTGGGCCGTGGACCGGATACACCGTAGGAGAAAGAAATTTATCAGGTAAACATAAATTCTGTTTTCTCCTACATTGGTGTATCCGGTCCACGGCTTCATCCTTACCCGTGGGAACCAATACCAAAGCTTTAGGACATGGATGAAGGGAGAGAACAAGTCAGGTAACCTAAACGGAAGGCACCACTGCTTGTAAAACCTTTCTCCTAAAAATAGCCTCAGAAGAAGCAAAAGTATCGAATTTGTAAAATTTGGTGAATGTATGCAGTGAAGACCAAGTCGCTGCCTTACAAATCTGTTCAACAGAAGCCTCATTCTTGAAAGCCCATGTGGAAGCCACAGCTCTGGTGGAATGAGCTGTAATTCGTTCAGGAGGCTGCTGTCCAGCAGTCTCATAAGCCAATCTGATGATGCTTTTCAGCCAGAAGGAAAGAGAGGTAGCAGTCGCTTTCTGACCTCTCCTCGTACCAGAATAGACAACAAACAAGGATGATGTTTGTCTGAAATTTTTAGTTGCTTGTAAATAGAATTTTAAAGCATGAACCACATCAAGATTGTGTAACAGTCGTTCCTTCCTAGAAACTGGATTAGGACACAGAGAAGGAACAATAATTTCCTGGTTAATATTCTTATTAGAAACAACTTTTGGAAGGAAACCAGGTTTGGTACGCAAAACAACCTTATCTGCATGGAACACCAGATAAGGTGAATTACACTGCAAAGCAGACAATTCAAACACTCTTCTAGCAGAAGAAATAGCAACCAAAAACAAAACTTTCCAAGATAGTAACTTAATATCTATGGAATGTAGAGGTTCAAACGGAACCCCCTGAAGAACTGAAAGAACTAAATTTAGGCTCCATGGAGGAGCCACAGGTCTGTAGACAGGCTTGATTCTGACTAAAGCCTGTACAAACGCCTGAACATCTGGCACGGCTGCCAGACGCTTGTGTAACAAAACAGACAGGGCAGATATCTGTCCTTTTAAAGAACTAGCTGGGGGGCGGAGCTAGCCTAAGAGCGGAGCAGACGTGGTGTGAAAGAGCTCCTGCAGAAATTTGTGATTGAGGCTGTTTAAAAGTTTCAAACTACATTGAATCAAGAGCTATTTTGGTGTGTGCGGTAGTCGGAAGCTCTGTAGCAGTGACAGACTGGGAGATCCTCTTTATATCCCTCCTGGTGGGGAAGTAATTAGAACCGGAGCCGCAGGTGACCATCGGGCACACCGGAACTCACAGATCCCGCAGGATCAATCTCCCCTTCTACATACAGGTGAAGAACAGTGGTGCTGGTGAGTCAGAGGGACATTGGGGAACAGAATTTCAGTTACTGGGGCTAAGAACTAGGCAGAATTAAAAAGGCGCGAAAAAGCGCCATAGCTGTGTGACGTCACAGCAGGACACTGAGCGAAACCGGAAGAGAAAGTGAGACGCGGCAGGGGGAGAGGTGTTAGAGCTGCGCACTTAGATTTAACTAGACCTCCGGTGCTCACGGACTGCAGTAGACCTCCTGTCTGATCAGTGGGGCAGCGAACTACAATACTAATAGACACCAAAAGCGTTGTTTACCCTGCCATATAAGATCACTACATGAAGTGAGGGAGCCACAGTAATCTCAAGTTTCAACCTGCAGCATCACCTAAATAAGCAAATAAGCAGGACACACACAATATTGCCTAAATACATTAGAGACAGAGGTGTTAAGGAAATTCTATACAAGCCCAGTAACAACAACACCAATCACCTATATGTTAATAAAGTGAAATAAACACCATCCAGCACTATTTGCAAATCTCTTTTTCTGTGTCACAGTCTAAGGATATCCCAGAAAGCTTTTTTCTCCCTTTATTTTGACCTCTAGTGGGTTGGATCATTTGTAACTTGGTGGGCACTAAACTAAGTGACTTTACTTATCTAAACATCAGATTTAACACCACCTATAAAATCAATTCTTAGCTGAAGACCCAGTAACCACCACTATCTTTGTTTGCAACATTTTGGGCTACCCGCACCCCCTGAAGAAGTATATATACAGTAATATAGTGGAGGGGTAATACTCACTCTAAACAGGAAACTAGAACATTCAATTGTAACGCTTGATAATATTTGACTTAGCTGGCATGTAGGTAACACCCGAACTTGTGCAGGGGAGAGTCACACTTCAGCTGTCATTATGAATATTACACCAATATGAATCTCTACATGATATGACAATAATATTGTACCTCAAGTTTCATCCTTTTTAGATTGTCTGCCGGACACTAACCATCAAACAAAAACCAAGACCATACCAGATTCTATATCAGTCTAAACTTCTTGTAACTCACTGATCAGTAAAGGGATAGCCTCTACGGCTGAGGTGAAGGCGTAAACATTCCATAACCTCATCACTTGCCTAACTCATTCGCACTCACCATCCAAATGGCTTCTAAAAGGCCCACTAAGGGAGATAAAACTATAAAATCTTCAGCTGTATCTACATTCTTTAAAGCTGCTCAAACAAGTAAACCAGCAATGGAAACAGAAGCAGAGGAAGAATCAGATAATGACGCCCAACAGCAGCCTCGGTGACCAGTAGCCTTTCCGAAATCAAATCAGATCTCATGGAGATGGGTAACAGAATAGAGACTTTAGAAGATCAAAAGGACTCCATGGTGGACCAAATGGATGAAATGTCGCAAGCTATGACTACACATCAACAAGCAATGGAGGAACTTCAAGACAAGTTAGAAGACTTGGAGAATAGGAGTAGGAGGAACAATATCCGTCTCAAAGGAGTACCAGAAGAAGTAACCCCATCAGAGATACTAGCTTATCTTACCCAATTGTTTACCCAGATTACAAACTCCCCGGCTGATTACACCTTTCACATAGAAAGAGCACATAGGGCGTTGAAACCCAAACCTAAGCCGGGCCTCCCCCCGAGGGACATCATAACCAAATTAACTTTTTTCCCGGATAAAGAAAAAATTCTACAGGCGGCAAGGAAAAACCCAACATATAAACATCAAGGCAATGTGATTCAATTTTACCAAGATCTCAGCATTAAAACTCTTCAGAGGAGGGGAGCCCTTCGTCCCCTCACCAGCATACTCAGGAAACATCAGATCTTATACAGATGGGGGTTTCCATTTGCCCTACACATCACCAAAGACTCTAAGACAATTACACTTAAGGAACCAGAAGATATACCAGAGGTATGTAAGATCTTGGAGCTGGAAACACCTAACATTTCAAACATGACACCCGGCCCAACAACAAGCAAAGATTCTAATAGACATCCGGATGCATCTAAGTGGCAGACAATAAATCATAAGAAACAAAAGATAAAAGAAACAAGAGGGAAACTTTCCTAGACCAACCTATAACCAATTCAGGACTGTCATTGGGAGTATAGCACGCCACCCAGAGATGGAATGGCAACTGGCAGAAGACACAAGTAAGGTGGATGGGGATAACTCTGGAGTGTTCTTAAATCTCTGAGAATAGGACTCTTAAACCCCCAATCCATGGCAAATACCTTATCGGTGTTGCTTGCTTCCAGTGACTTTTTGTTAAGAAGTTAATGCAAAGGTTATATGATGTTGTGGGGATATGACCTCCCCTAATGCACTTTGTTTGCTTATGTTTTTGTTTACAATTATGATATGTTACAATTTACCCTCCCGAGATCCCGACAATGGAGATTTCGGATTACTGTTTTTTTTGTTAATAACTATGTACCTTTTTTTCAGCTCCCTTCCCCTTCCCAGTGACGACATACCACAGACCACTAGGTGCAATCCCGATTATGCACAATTTATACGGCTAGAGTCCCAGGTTAAAGATCTACAGGTAACAAAATCCAGTTGGTACATCCATCACACAGACATAACACCATGATACCTAGAATAAAGATATTGTCCCATAATGTAAGGGGCCTGAACACAGATGTAAAGAGGAGAGTAGCAATGTCGCAGTACACCTCATTGCATGCTAACATTCTATTCTTACAGGAGACCCATTTACTAAAAGATAACATCCCAAAATATTGGGCAAGACATTTTAACAACCATTACCACTCGACAGCAGCATCCAAAAAAAGGGGCACCTCCATTCTTATACACTCTTCACTTAATTTCGTACATGAAAATACAATCACAGATACTGAGGGAAGATATATCATAGTTAAAGGGCGGATTCAAGACTCAGAAATCACACTGTGCAATATATATGCCCCTAACGAAAATCAACACAACTTTTTTCAGCGCATCTCACACCTGCTTACACAATGGTCCCACACCAAAATATTCCTGGCTGGGGATTTCAATATTACCATGAGACCCATTAATCCCACTGAAGTTAAACCACTAACCAATAAACAAATTAGACATAACCGCATTGTCAAATCGATTAAGGACAGTCTACTACCTCATTCCCTGATAGAGACATGGACCACATTGTATGGCTCAACCAATGACACCACATTCTACTCGGCAGCACACAAGTCTTATATTAGATTAGACTATATATTCGTAAGCCAGATATTACAGCCTTTATTGAACAGTTCTCAGATTCATGCCTGTGTGTGGTCTGACCATTCGATTGTGACCTTACAAGTAGAGGGACTGTCTGACCCAAGTAGAAGTAAAACGTGGACTTTCGACAAAACATACATTAGAAATCCCCAAACATATGATAATATACTTAAACTGCTAACGGAATATTGGCAAATAAACACGGATACTGTCTCTAACCCAGGAATCACATGGGCGGCCCATAAGGCGGTATTGAGAGGGATACTAATCAAAGAAAAAACATTACAGATTAGGAAGTATAGACAAAACTTAAAACAATTACACACGGAAATAGAAGAACTAGAGAGACGACACAAATTTACCAAGACAAAAGCTATACAACAGACGCTCCAATCTAAAAGAACTGCATTAGCTACACTCCTTCAGTCGCAAGCTACTAAAGCTATTCAGAAACTTCAGGCACAATATTTTATATTCGCAAATAAGCCAGACAGATACATGGCATACAAAATTAGAGAAATATGTAGAGCCTCAGTAATTTCCCACATTGAAACATCAGACAACAAAGTGACCTCAAACCCGCAGGAAATAGTAGACACGTTTGCAATGTTTTATGGGGAGCTATATGTCTTACATAACAAAGAGACTGAAACACTCACCTCAACATTCTTCACCCATGATTTACTACGAACCATATCTGATGAACAAAGGGAAACACTAAATGCACCCATATCCACTATAGAAGTGCTAGGGGCGGTCAAGGATTTAAAACCGGGAAAGGCAGCGGGACCTGATGGTTTCCCAGGGGAGTACTATAAGCTCTTTAAGACAGCATTAATCCCGAAACCTTGTTAAATTCTGTAACCATATAATGAAAGGGGGGGATATCCCATCTGAACTACTAGCCGCCAAGATTGTAGTGATCCCCAAACCTGGAAGAGACCACAAAAAATGTCAAAATTATCGCCCAATCTCCTTGATTAATCAAGATCTCAAAATCTTCACAAAAATAATAGCGAACAGACTAAAACATATATTACCCCACTTGATCCATCCAGATCAAGTGGGATTTATTAAAGGCAGGGAGGCCCCGGATAATAAACGTAGAGTCACCAATTTAATTCAAACCCTGAAGGAAACTCGGACGCCTTCTCTGCTCCTGTCGTTGGATGCGGAGAAGGCGTTCGACCGAATTGACTGGGACTACATGTTCCTAGTACTGCAAAAGATGGGATTTGAGGGAGCAATAGTCAAAGCACTGAAGGCAATTTACTCTTCTCCAGGGGCTCAAGTATCATCAGCAGAATATAAATCTCAAACCTTCCCAATACGTAACGGGACCAGACAGGGGTGCCCCCTTTCCCCGCTACTCTTTGCCCTGTGTATAGAGCCACTTGCTGCCAAGATTCGAACGCACATAGAAATAACAGGAGTTAAGATAAATAAGGTAGAATATAAGCTAGCCCTATTCGCTGACGATATCCTACTGACTTTAACGAACCCACTAATATCACTACCTAATCTCTACCACACCCTAACGACATTTGCTACTATTTCGGGTTTCAAAATAAACGCAGAAAAATGTGAAGCCCTCCCCATTGTACTCCCCAGAACAACTCAGATACTTCTAGAATCACACTTTAACTTTAAATGGATGAAACAATCCATAAAATACCTGGGGATACACCTCCCAAACTGCCCGACACAGCTATACAGTGTAAATTATACCCCATTATTCAAACAAATTAAAAAAGATTTGTCAAAATGGAGGAGCTTTCGCTTTTCATGGCTGGGCAGGGTGGCAGCGGTAAAAATGAATGCCTTACCAAGGATACTATATTTATTTAGAACCTTGCCCATCAAAATTGTAAAAGCAGACTTAGAAGCACTTCAAAAAGAAATTCAAACCTTCATTAGGGGTAATGGGACCAGCAGAATAGCAAAATCGACCTTAAATAGACACAAAAGGTTGGGGGGCATTGGAGCGCCTAATTTAATAGATTACTATAATTCTGCCAGATTGGCACAAGACATCCTACTGCTGAAGAGATCTAAAGAAATTATATGGCCTAACCTGGAGGCAAATATAGGAGGGTGGGGAGAGAGTGACACCATCATCTGGGATCTAGAGGGAGCACATACTGATAAAGTAACACTTGAACCCTACACGACAAAACTTACAGTAGCTACATGGAAAATAGCGAGAAATAGATATAAACTATTACCAGAATATTCTATATATATACCGATAAGATTTATACTGCCGAAGGAGATTGGGATACAAACTAAAAAGTGGGAGAACAAGGGCCTCTACAGAGTAGCTGATTACCTAGAGGGTGGGCGTATGCTTTCATTCAACCAGCTTCAAACGAAAATAAGCCCACTAAAACTACACTGGTATATATACTTACAATTACAGTCAGCAATACAAACATATTTGAGACACCCGAGAGGTAGCAACACAACCCTAATAGAAATCTTCTGTAAAACTGCAGACCGCGACAAACATGTTATTTCCACCTTATACATCGCCATGCAAACCGCACAGAATACTGCAAAAACAACAAATATGTTAGCATGGGAAAGAGAATTGCTTATTTATAAAGATACCAAGGAATGGGAAGATCTATTCCAAAATGCGGAGAAAGGGCTGATAAGTGTTGACCTTAAAGAAAACGTGATTAAAACCATATATCGCTGGTACTTAACACCCACGAGAACTGCTCATATGCACACACAGGGAAGCATATATTGCTACAGAGGGTGCGGAGAAATAGGAACTTATAGACATATGTGGTGGGACTGTAGAGAGATCACAGGGATTTGGAGACAACTATCAACCTTCCTAAGTCAACTTCTAGACGAAAATATCAACCTCACAATTCAACAGACCCTCCTACATGAATATATTAGCAAATACAATAAACATATTAACACATTTATTAGGATTTTATGTACAATCACAAGGATATGCATTGACAGACATTGGAAAACTGGAAGCCCAACCTGGACAGAAATATATAACAAAATACAACATACATACACGATGTATGAGCTAGCATCAAGTACTCTAGACAATAAAGAAACAGTTCAAGCAGTGTGGTACTACTGGATATGTAAAGGAACCGTTAGTATATAGGAACACCGGGAAATGTAACTCAAAGTGGTCAAAATACTTACAAACATCTTCACCTACTAAGGTATACATAGCACAGATTTAGTAAAAATTAAAAAAAAGGGTATGTCGTCACTCCCTACCCTCTCCCTACTCCCTTATGTCTTTTTTTTTTTTTTCTTTCTTTTTCCCTTTTAATCCAGTTCAGCTCAGTTTACCTTCCATCACTGAAACCTAGTCTAACCAGAATGCCTATAGCCAGAGCAGTTTTTCTCAGACTAACTGTTATATTTTGAGATATGTTTATACAGAATAACCATAAAACCAGGTTCTACAAGAGTATAGGTCTTCCTACGCATAAAGAAGAGCTCCAACAGCATTACAGAATTATGGGCTAACCGTCACCAACATTGGGTGATTACGGGACTTTCCTTTTACTTTTTAGCTCTGGTTTGGAGAAGGACTATATAAAGGCAACTGGAATACAATATAGTTACAATTAAGTCGTTAATTTGCACTACCAGGTGAATAATAATATGATGTTGTAAACCTTCTGCCTAAATCACCAGTTGATGGAGATCAGTGGAGAGAAGGGGTTGTTTATTTATGTAATAACCTATTCTTAAAATTAATAAAAAATATTCAAACATAAAGAACTAGCTGATAGACCTTTCTCCAATCCTTCTTGGAGAAAGGATAGTATCCTTGGAATCCTAATCTTACTCCATGAGTAATCCTTGGATTCACACCAATATTTCCGCCATATCTTATGGTAAATCTTCCTGGTGACAGGCTTTCTAGCCTGGATCAGAGTATCTATAACTGATTCCGAAAACCCACGCTTCGCTAGAATCAAGCGTTCAATCTCCAAAAAGTCAGTTGCAGAGAAACTAGGTTTGGATGTTCGAATGGACCTTGAATTAGAAGGTCCTGCCTCAAAGGTAGCTTCCATGGTGGAACCGATGACATATTCACCAGGTCTGCATACCAAGTCCTGCGTGGCCACGCAGGAGCTATCAGAATTACCGAAGCCTTCTCCTGTTTGATCCTGGCTACTACCCGGGGGAGAAGAGGAAACGGTGGAAAGACATAAGCTAGATTGAACGACCAAGGCGCCACTAAGGCATCTACTAATGTCGCTTTGGGAACCCTGGACCTGGACCCGTAACGTGGAACTTTGGAGTTCTGACGTGACGCCATCAGATCCAGATCTGGAATGCCCCATAGTTGAGTTAACTGGGCAAAAACCTCCGGGTGAAGTTCCCACTCCCCCGGATGGAAAGTCTGACGACTCAGATAATCCGCTTCCCAGTTGTCCACTCCTGGGATGTGAATTGCTGATAGATGGCAGGAGTGATCCTCCGCCCATTTGATGATCTTGGATACCTCCCTCATCGCCAGGGAACTCTTTGTTCCCCCCTGATGATTGATGTACTCTACAGTCGTCATGTTGTCCGACTGAAATCTGATGAATTTGGCCTACGCTAGTTGAGGCCATGCCTGGAGCGCATTGAATATCGCTCTCAATTCCAAAATGTTTATCGGGAGAAGAGATTCTTCCCGAGACCATAGACCCTGAGCTTTCAGGGACTCCCAGACCGCACCCCAGCCTAAGAGGCTGGCGTCGGTCGTGACAATGATCCACTCTGGTCTGCGGAAACTCATTCCCTGAGACAGGTGATCCTGAGACAACCACCAGAGGAGTGAGTCTCTGGTATTCTGGTCCATTTGTATCTGGGGAGACAAATCTGCATAATCCCCATTCCACTGTTTGAGCATGCACAGTTGCAATGGTCTTAAATTAATTCGAGCAAAGGGAACCACGTCCATTGCCGCAACCATTAGTCCTATTGCCTCCATGCACTGAGCTATGGAGGGTTGTGGAATGGAGTGAAGAACTCGACAGGTGTTCAAAAGTTTTAACTTCCTGACCTCCGTCAGAAAGATTTTCATTTCTACAGTCTATTATTGTTCCCAGGAAGGGAACCCTTGTGAACGGGGACAGAGAACTCTTTTCTATGTTCACCTTCCACCCATGAGACCTTAGAAAGACTAGAACAATGTCCGTATGAGCCTTTGTCTTTTGAAAAGACGACGCTTGTATTAAAATGTTGTCTAGATAAGGTGCTACTGCAATGCCCCTTGGCCTTAGTACCGCTAGAAGGGACCCTAGCACCTTTGTGAAAATTCTGGGAGCAGTGGCCAATCCGAAGGGAAGAGTCACGAACTGGTAATGCTTGTCCAGAAAGGCGAACCTTAGAAACTGATGGTGATCTTTGTGGATAGGAATATGCAGGTACGCATCCTTTAAGTCCACGGTAGTCATATATTGACCCTCCTGGATCATTGGTAAAATTGTCCGAATGGTTTCCATTTTGAATGATGGAA
Organism: Bombina bombina; assembly: GCF_027579735.1. Lineage (NCBI taxonomy): Eukaryota > Metazoa > Chordata > Amphibia > Anura > Bombinatoridae > Bombina > Bombina bombina. The sequence goes on along the minus strand of NC_069505.1, from coordinate 553,623,112 downwards.
CTCTGAGGAATTTGTTTAGGATTTTTAAATCCAGAATTGGCCTGAAAGTTCCTTCCTTTTTGGGAACTACAAACAGGTTTGAGTAAAAACCCCGCCCTTGTTCTGGTATTGGAACTGGGTGTATCACTCCCATTTTTAAAAGGTCTTCTACGCAATGTAAGAATGCCTGTCTCTTTATCTGGTCTAAAGATAAGCGAGACATGTGGAACCTTCCCTTTGGAGGAAAGTCCTTGAATTCTAGAAGGTACCCCTGAGAGACAATTTCTAGTGCCCAGGGGTCCGGAACATCTCTTGCCCAAGCCTGAGCAAAGAGAGAAAGTCTGCCCCCTACTAGATCCGGTCCCGGATCGGGGGCTAATCTTTCATGCTGTCTTGGTAGCAGCAGCAGGCTTCTTGGCCTGTTTACCTTTGTTCCAGCCTTGCAATGGTTTCCATGCTGGTTTGGGCTGGGATGCGTTACCCTCTTGCTTAGTGGCTGAAGAGGTAGCAGCTGGTCCGTTCCTGAAATTGCGAAAGGAACGAAAATTAGACTTGTTTTTAGCTTTGAAAGGTCTATCTTGTGGGAGGGCATGGCCCTTTCCCCCAGTGATATCCGAAATAATTTCTTTCAACTCTGGCCCGAATAGGGTCTTACCCTTGAAAGGAATATTAAGTAATTTTGTTTTGAACGACACACTTCCCCGACCAAGATTTTAGCCAAAGTGCTCTGCGCGCCATGATTGCAAAACTTGAATTTTTCGCCGCTAATTTAGCTAACTGAAAAGCGGCATCTGTAATGAAGGCATTAGCCAACTTCAGAGCGTGAATTCTGTCCATGACTTCATCATAAGAAGTCTCCTTCTGGAGCGAGTTTTCTAATTCCTCAAACCAAAAGGACGCTGCCGTGGTTACAGGAATAATGCAAGAAATTGGTTGAAGAAGAAAACCTTGTTGAATAAAAATTTTCTTAAGCAAACCTTCTAATTTTTTATCCATAGGATCTTTGAAAGCGCAACTATCTTCTATTGGTATAGTCGTGCGTTTAGCTAGTGTTGAAACTGCCCCCTCTACCTTAGGGACCGTCTGCCACGCGTCCTTTCTGGGGTCAACAATGGGGAACATTTTCTTAAATATAAGGGGGGGAACAAAAGGTACACCTGGTCTCTCCCACTCCCTAGTCACTATATCCGCCACCCTCTTGGGTATCGGAAACGCATCAGTGTGTACTGGGACCTCTAAGAATTTGTCCATTTTACACAATTTTTCTGGGACCACCAAAGGTTCACAATCATCAAGTGTAGCTAGGACCTCCATAAGTAGGGCGCGGAGGTGTTCTAGCTTAAATTTAAATGCTATGGTATCAGGCTCTGCCTGCTGAGAAACTTTTCCTGTGTCAGAAATTTCTCCCTCAGACAGGCCCTCCCTCACCGCCAAATCAGATTGATGTGAGGGCACTACAGATAAATTATCCTCTGCGTCAGCTTGCTCATTTTCTGTGTTTAAAACTGAGCAATCACGCTTCCTAGTAAAATCTGGCAGTTTAGATAAAAATGCTGAAAGAGAATTATCCATTACTGTCGCTAACTGTTGCATAGTAATCATAATTGGTGCGCTAGATGTACTGGGCAACGCTGGCGCGGGCATAGCTGGTATTGACACAGAAGGAGAGGATAGCAAGCTATCTTCACTACCTTCAGCTAAAGAATCATCTTGGGCTATATTCTTAAGTGTGATTGTATGGTCCTTAAGCTGCTTGGACGCTATGGCACACTTCACACATAAATTTAATGGGGGAACCACCTTGGACTTTGAACATACAGAACATAGGCTATCTGAAGGATCAGACATGTTTGACAGACATTAACAGAACTTCAATGCAATAAAAATTATTTTTTACAAAAACGTTACTGTCTCTTTAAATAATAAAAGTGCACACTTTATTACTGAAACATCAAAAAACCATCAAATACACATCCGATTTTAATGAAATTTTCACCACAGTGTCTTAATGCTTTGAAAAGATTGCACACAAGTTTTCAGACCAATTAACCCCTCAATGCCCAAACCGGAGCTAATAACAGTTATTAACCGGTTAACACAGTACAGTCCCCTGCCACAGCTTCCACTGTGGCCTTTACCTTCCTTAGGGATAATTTTGGTAGCAAATAAGCCTCTCTGGAGTCCTTTTCTGAGCCTCTGGACTCCCCACGTGAAGCTGCATGAACTGCCTAGTCAAAAAACACTGCGCAATTGAGGCGCGAAAATGAGGCCTCCTTCCTCTTCATTCCAGAGTGTAGGGGCCTTTCTGACTAGAATAGGTGTCTAACTGAGTGCCAGGCGCAAATTAAACCCCAAAAGTGTTTTAAAGTTTGAAAAAACACCTTATTTATAGCCAAAAATATGCTAAAAAGTAATCGATTAAGCCCACAATTAGTGTCAACCAGCATAGAGCCCTTAATATAAGCCATCAATTTATACTGAGTCTAAGAAAAATGGCTTACCTATCCCAGAGGGAAATTCTGACAGTCTTCTAGCATTACATGGTCTTGTTAGAAAAATGACTGATCATACCTGAAGCAGTTAAGCCTGCAAACTGTTCCCCCCAACTGATGTTCTCTGGTTTCAACAGTCCTGCGTGGGAACAGTCATGGATTTTAGTTACTGGTGCTAAAATCATATTCCTCTTAGCAGAAATCTTCATCACTTTCTGCTGCAGAGTAAATAGTACAAGCCGGCACTATTTTAAAATAACAAACTCTTGATAGAAGAAACAAAAAACTACAACTAACACCACATACTCTTTACCACCCCCGTGAAGGTGCTACTAGTTAGAGCGGCAAAGAGAATGACTGGGGGGGCGGAGCCTAAGGGGAGCTATATGGACAGCTCTGCTGTGTGTTCTCTTTGCCACTTCCTGTAGGGGATGAGAATATCCCACAGGTAAGGATGAAGCCGTGGACCGGATACACCAATGTAGGAGAAAGGGGAAGTTTGCAGAGGCTTAGATACAAGATAATCACAGAGGTTAAAAGTATATTATTATAACTGTGTTGGCTATGCAAAACTGGGAAATGGGTAATAAAGGGATTATCTATCTTTTAAAACAATAAAAATTCTGGTGTAGACTGTCCCTTTAATACATGCTAGTATCTTATTAGCCTTTGAAGCCACTGCCCTGCATTGTGCACCCATCTTTAGCTTGTTATCTATTACTACTCCCAAATCCCTTTCCTCCTCTGTTTGGCTAAGTCTTGTCCCATTTAAAAAAATACGTTGCCTGCTTATTTTTACTTCCAAAATGTAGAACCTTGCATTTTTCCCTATTAAATCTCATTTTCCATTTACTTGCCCATACTTCTAATTTTTGCAGATCCCTTTGTAATGAAAGTTCATCCTGCTCTGACCTAATGACCTTACTTAACTTAGTATCATCTGCAAAAATAGAGATGTCGCTATTTAAAGGGACACTGTACCCACATTTTTTCTTTTGTGATTCAGATAGAGCATGCAATTTTAAGCAACTTTCTAATTTACTCCTATTATCAATTTTTCTTCATTCTCTTGGTATGTTTATTTGAAAAGCAAGAATGTAAGTTTAGATGCCGGCCCATTTTTGGTGAACAACCTGGGTTGTCCTTGCTGATTGGACAGCACCAATAAACCAGTGCTGTCCATGGTTCTGAAACCAAACATTTGCTGGCTCCTTAGCTTAGATGCCTTCTTTTTCAAATAAAGATAGCAAGAGAAGGAAGAATAATTGATAATAGAAGTAAATTAGAAAGTTGCTTAAAAGTGCATGCTCTATCTGAATCATGAAAGAAACAATTTGGGCATCAGTGTCCCTTTAATCCTTGCTCCAAGTCATTTATAAAAATATTAAAAAGAACGGGGCCCAGTACTGATCCCTGGGGGACTCCACTGATTACCTTTGTCCAATCTGAGTATGATCCATTTACTACTACTCGTTGCTCCCTATCTTTTATCCAGTTATTTATCCATGAACTAACATTTTCAGCTATTCCCAGTCCCTTAATTGTGTGCATTAATCTCTCATGTGGCACTGTATCAAATGCCTTTGCAAAATCTAAGTATATGACATCAACTGATTCCCCTTTATCTATAGTTTTACTTACTTCCTCGTAGAATCTAATTAGACTAGTTTGACATGATCTATTTCTCCTAAAACCATGCTAATTAGAACTCATAATCTTGTTTACACAAATATGCTCATCAATATAATCCCTTCAAATATCTTCCCCACTATTGATGTCAGACTAACTGGTCTATAGCTTCCTGGATCATCCCTGCTTCCCTTTTTGAAGAGTGGCACCACATCAGCTTTACGCCAATCCTGGGGTACCATGCCTGAGGATAATGAGTCTTGAAAAATTAAGAGTAGAGGTTTGTCTATATGTAGCGCTCTTATACTTTGCACACTCCTGTGGTTATACGCAGTAAGATTTTTTTTTCCCCACATGCTTTTTACGTGCATTCTCCTTTTGGATTAGCATGCTTTAGCTCTCCCATTCCTTCAAAGTGTAATTGTTACTACTGTTTAACAGATTTTCGTCCTGTTACTGCATCAATCAGGAAAATGACTGAAGTAACGGTCTTCATTTTTTGCCTGTCGCTTGCATTATGGATGGAGTAAGATTTTACAAATCTGCAAAGAGCTGGAGTTTCTTTAATTAAACTTCATTATTTTAATATTTTCAACAATATTTCTGTCTTCTAATAGTGTTCCAATCTAGTCTATTCTGCTCACAGTTTCTCTGTCCTTACTGTGTAGGACCCAGATATTGTCCTGTCTCCTTATTTATGTGTCTCACATATAAAATAAAATGTATTGCCTGATTATATTTACTTTATGATGGAGCATGCTGGAATTGTCCTTTCTTCCATAGCTTTAGACCTTTTTTGGGTTGTTGCTGCTTGTATTGGTTTTATTAAGATACATATTTTCCTTGGTGCTTGATTATACTCATGTACATGGAGACGATAATCCGATCTCTCTCTTATGAGGAGATTCTCTCTAAGGCCTTTTGCAGCATGTAGTTCCTATCAGTGGAATACATTTTATATGGGTGGTTTCTTAGACAGGAGTATATAGTAGATTTTGTTTTCTCTATTGCTTTACTCTGTTATTTTCATTTATCCCTCTGGGGAATTTTTGTTTATACCTGGTATAGTCTCTCCAGTATTCTTTATTTTGTGCTGGAATTTTTTCCTGACAGGATATATATTGCTAATCCTTTAGGCCTGGTATCAAAAGGATCTAGAGTTCTGCTGTGCCTGCCTGTGCTTCAGTCATCTTACCGCACTTGTCGCCTGCGTGGTAGACTGAGGGTTAGTTTAGTTGTCTAACAAGCCTCTAGCTATAGCTTCTTGCACTTTGAAATGTGTTCGCAAGATGATCTCATCTGAGAGCTTATCAGTTATGCATGCTCAGACAGTGAAGCGGAGAAAGCAGGCCAATGTAGCCTAGTGGGTGGCTTTGCAACATAAGGGTTGTTGGTTCGTATCCAGCTGCTGGCGCTGGGTGTCCCTTAAATCTCTTGGTCTTGCCTTAGAGGATGTTCCTAGTCCTCCTGATAAGAGACCCTCTGTCTCGGTGACTCTCTCAGACCCATTGGTCCCAAGACACATGTAGCTTGAGACCATTCTGGGAGGTTGTGTCTGCAGGTTGTGCTACTTGTACTTATTGCCCTATAACTTGCAAAAAAAGCAAAGAACATGTAAACATCGGGTATTTCTAAACTCAGGACAAAATTTAGAAACTATTTAGCATGGGTGTTTTTTGGTGGTTGTAGATGTGTAACAGATTTGGGGGGTCAAAGTTAGAAAAAGTGTGTTTTTTTTTCCATTATATTTTATAAAATTATTATTAGTAAATTATAAGAGATATGAAGAAAATAATGGTATCTTTAGAAAGTCCATTAAATTATGAGAAAAACTGTATATAATATGTGTGGGTACAGTAAATGAGTAAGAGGAAAATTACAGCTAAACACAAACACCACAGAAATGTAAAAATAGCCCTGGTCCTTAAAGGGACAGTAAACCTAGAATTTTTCCAGGTCAAGTTTTTAAAATGCTGCATGTCAAAATGAATAAAAAAAACATAATTTATGTAAGAACTTACCTGATAAATTCATTTCTTTCATATTGGCAAGAGTCCATGAGCTAGTGACATATGGGATATACAATCCTACCAGGAGGGGCAAAGTTTCCCAAACCTCAAAATGCCTATAAATACACCCCTCACCATACCCACAATTCAGTTTAACGAATAGCCAAGCAGTGGGGTGATAAAGAAAGGAGTAGAAAGCATCAACAAAGGAAATTTGGAAATAATTGTGCTTTATACAAAAAATCATAACCACCATAAAAGGGTGGGCCTCATGGACTCTTGCCAATATGAAAGAAATTAATTTATCAGGTAAGTTCTTACATAAATTATGTTTTCTTTCATGTAATTGGCAAGAGTCCATGAGCTAGTGACATATGGGATATCAATACCCAAGATGTGGAGTCTTCCACTCAAGAGTCACTAGAGAGGGAGGGAATAAAAAATAAAAACAGCCATATTCCGCTGAAAAAATTAATCCACAACCCAAAAAAATAAGTTTATTTCATTTTTGAAAGAAAAAAACTTAAATCAAAAGCAGAAGAATCAAACTGAAACAGCTGCCTGAATAACTTTGCTACCAAAAACTGCTTCCGAAGAAGCAAATACATCAAAACGGTAGAATTTAGTAAATGTATGCAAAGAAGACCAAGTCGCCGCTTTGCAAATCTGATCAACTGAAGCTTCATTCTTAAAAGCCCACGAAGTAGAGACTGATCTAGTAGAATGAGCTGTAATTCTCTGAGGCGGGGCCTGATCCGACTCCAAATAAGCTTGATGAATCAAAAGTTTCAACCAAGAAGCCAAGGAAATAGCAGAAGCCTTTTGACCTTTCCTAGGAGCAGAAAATAAAACAAATAGACTGGAAGTCTTCCTGAAATATTTAGTAGCTTCTACATAATATTTAAAAGCTCTTACCACATCCAAAGAATGTAAGGATCTCTCCAAAGAATTCTTAGGATTAGGACATAAGGAAGGGACAACAATTTCTCTACTAATGTTGTTAGAATTCACAACCTTAGGTAAAAATTGAAAAGAAGTCCGCAAAACTGCCTTATCCTGATGAAAAATCAGAAAAGGAGACTCACAAGAAAGAGCAGATAGCTCAGAAACTCTTCTAGCAGAAGAGATAGCCAAAAGGAACATCACTTTCCAAGAAAGTAGTTTAATGTCCAAAGAATGCATAGGCTCAAACAGAGGAGCCTGTAAAGCCTTCAGAACCAAATTAAGACTCCAAGGAGGAGAAATTGATTTAATGACAGGCTTAATACGAACTAAAGCCTGTACAAAACAGTGAATATCAGGAAGTATAGCAATCTTTCTGTGAAATAAAACAGAAAGAGCGGAGATTTGACCTTTCAAGGAACTTGCAGACAAACCCTTATCCAAACCATCCTGAAGGAACTGTAAAATTCTAGGAATTCTAAAAGAATGCCAGGAGAATTTATGAGAAGAACACCATGAAATGTAAGTCTTCCAAACTCGATAATAAATCTTTCTAGAGACAGATTTACGAGCTTGTAACATAGTATTAATCACTGAGTCAGCGAAACCTCTATGACTTAGAACTACGCGTTCAATTTCCATACCTTCAAATTTAATGATTTGAGATCCTGATGGAAAAACGGACCTTGAGATAGTAGGTCCGGCCGTAACGGAAGTGGCCAAGGCGGGCAACTGGACATCCGAACCAGATCCACATACCAAAACCTGTGTGGCCATGCTGGAGCCACCAGCAACACAAAAGACTGTTCCATGATGATTTTGGAGATCACTCTTGGAAGGAGAACTAGAGGCGGGAAGATGTAAGCAGGATGATAACACCAAGGAAGTGTCAGTGCATCCACTGCTTCCGCCTGAACATCCCTGGACCTGGACAGGTATCTGGGAAGTTTCTTAGATGAGAGGCCATGAGATCTATCTCTGGAAGACCCCACATCTGAACAATCTGAGAAAACACATCCAGATGGAGAGACCACTCCCCTGGATGTAAAGTCTGGCGGCTGAGATAATCCGCCTCCCAATTGTCTACACCTGGGATATGCACCGCAGAGATTAGACAGGAGCTGGATTCCGCCCAAGCAAGTATCCGAGATACTTCTTTCATAGCTTGGGGACTGTGAGTCCCACCCTGATGATTGACATAAGCCACAGTTGTGATATTGTCTGTCTGAAAACAAATGAATGGTTCTCTCTTTACCAGAGGCCAAAACTGAAGAGCCCTGAGAATTGCACGGAGATCTAAAATATTTATTGGTAATCTCGCCTCTTGAGATTTCAAACCCCTTGTGCTGTCAGAGATCCCCAAACAGCTCCCCAACCTGAAAGACTCGCATCTGTTGAGATTACAGTCCAGGTTGGCCGAGCAAAAGAAGCCCCTTGAACCAAACAATGGTGATCTATCCACCATGTCAGAGAGTGTCGTACATTGGGATTCAAGGATATTAATTGTGATATCTTTGTATAATCCCTGCACCATTGATTCAGCATGCAAAGCTGTAGAGGTCTCATGTGAAAACGAGAAAGGGGATCATGTTCGATGCTGCAGTCATGAGACCTAAAACTTCCATGCACATAAACACTGAAGGGAATGACTGAAACTGAAGGTGCCGGCATGCTGCGACCAATTTTAAACGTCTCTTGTCTGTTAGAGACAGAGTCATGGACACTGAATCTATCTGGAAGCCTAAAAAGGTGACCCTTGTCTGAGGAATCACGAAACTTTTTGGTAAATTGATCCTCCAACCATGTTTCCAAAGAAACAACACTAGTTGATTCGTGTGAGATTCTGCAGTATGTAAAGACTGAGCTAGTACCAAGATATCGTCCAAATAAGGAAACACCGCAATACCCTGTTCTCTGATTACAGATAATAGGGCAACCCGGAACCTTTGAAAAGATCCTTGGAGCTGTTGCTAAGCCAAATGGAAGATCAACAAATTGGTAATGCTTGTCTAGAAAAGAGAATCTCAGAAACTGATAGTGTTCTGGATGAATCGGAATATGAAGGTATGCATCCTGCAAGTCTATTGTGGACATATAATGTCCTTGCTGAACAAAAGGCAGAATAGTCCTTATAGTCACATCTTGAAAGTTGGTACTCTTACATAACGATTCAAAATTTTCAGATCCAGAACTGGTCTGAATAAATTGTCTTTCTTTGGTACAATGAATAGGTTTGAATAAAACCCCAAACCTTGTTCCTGAGGAGGAACTGGCATGATTACCCCTGAAGACTCCAGGTCTGAAACACACTTCAGAAAAGCCTGAGCTTTTACTGGATTTACAGGGATGCGTGAGAGAAAAGATCTTCTCACAGGAGGTCTTACTTTGAATCCTATTCGATACCCTTGAGAGACAATGCTCTGAATCCAATGATTTTGGACAGATTTTATCCAAAAATCCTTGAAAAATCTTAATCTGCCCCCTACCAGCTGAGCTGGAATGAGGGCCGCACCTTCATGCGGACTTAGGGGCAGACTTTGGTTTCCTAAATGGCTTGGATTTATTCCAATTTGAGGAAGGCTTCCAATTGGAAGCAGAATCCTTGGGAGGAGGATTGAGTTTTTGTTCCTTATTCTGACGAAAGGAACGAAAACGGTTAGAAGCCTTAGATTTACCCTTAAGTTTTTTATCCTGAGGCAGAAAAACTCCTTTTCCTCCAGTGATAGTTGAAATAATAGAATCCAACTGAGAACCAAATAAATTATTACCTTTGAAAGAAAGAGATAGTAATCTAGATTTAGATGTCATATCAGCATTCCAAGATTTAAGCCACAAAGCTCTTCTAGCTAATACAGCTAAAGACATGGATCTAACATCAATTTTGCTAATATAAAAAATGGCATCACAAATAAAATGATTAGCATGTTGCAGTAAGCGAGTAATGCTAGATATGTCAGGATCCAATTCTTGTTGCGCTAAATTTTCCAACCAAAAAGTTGAGGCAGCCGCAACGTCAGCCAAAGAAATAGCAGGTCTGAGAAGATGACCTGAATATAAATAGGCCTTCCTTAGATAAGATTCAAGCTTCCTATCTAAAGGATCCTTAAAGGAAGTACTATATTCCATAGGAATAGTGGTACGTTTAGCAAGAGTAGAAATAGCCCCATCAACTTTGGGGATTTTTTTCCAAAACTCTATAGATTTTGCTGGTAAAGGATACAATTTTTTAAACCTTGAAGAAGGAATAAAAGAAGTACCTGGCTTATTCCATTCCCTAGAAATCATATCAGAAATAGCCTCAGGAATAGGAAAAACCCCTGGGGAAACCACAGGAGGTTTAAAAACAGCATTTAAACGTTTATTAGACTGAACGTCAATAGGACTGGTTACCTCAATATCCAAAGTAATTAACACTTCTTTTAATAAAGAACGCATATACTCTATTTTAAATAAATAAGTAGATTTGGCAGTGTCAATGTCTGAGGAAGGATCTTCTGAATCAGATAGATCCTCATCAGAAGAGGATAAATTATTATGTTGCTGGTCATTTGAAATTTCATCAGCTAAATGAGAAGTTATAAAAGACCTTTTACGTTTATTAGAAGGTGGAAATGCAGACAAAGCCTTCAGAATAGAATCAGAAACAAATTCTTTAAAATTTACAGGTATATCATGTACATTAGAAGTTGAAGGAACTGCAACTGACAATGTACTATTACTGATGGAAACACTATCTGCATGTAAAAGTTTATCATCACAACTATTACAAATGACATTTGGTGGAATAATTTCTAAACTTTTACAACAAATGCACTTAGCTTTGGTAGACCCGATGTCAGGCAGCAATGTTCCAGCAGAAACTTCTGAGACAGGATCAGATTGGGATATCTTGCTCAATGTAAGAGAAAAAACAACATATAAAGCAAAATTATCTATTTCCTTATATGACAGTTTCAGGAATAGGAAAAAATGCAAAAGCATAGGCCTCTGATAGAGAAAAAAGCAAGAGGCAAACATCAATGGGGTATTGAAATAATGAAAAAAATTTGGCGCCAAGTATGACGCACAACGTAACGTAAACTTTTTTGCCGCCAACCGGAAATGACACACTCGCGTCACTAATGACGTCGCCATGTGAAAGGTCTCAGCGTCACGTATGACGCCGGAAATGACGAAGTTGCGTCATAAACGTATTTTTTCGCGCCAAGAATGACGCAATAAAGTTTAGCATTTGACGCACCCGCGGGCCTAATACCCGCAATAGCAAGAAGTAGTCAATTGAAAAAAAGACTAAACCCCAGGTAAGAAATACATTTCTTAAAATGTTTAAATTCCCAAAATATGAAACTGACAGTCTGCAGAAGGAAATACATGAACCTGACTCATGGCAAATATAAGTACAATACATATATTTAGAACTTTATATAAATGCATAAAGTGCCAAACCATAGCTGAGGTGTCTTAAAGGGACATAATACTCATATGCTAAATCACTTGAAACTGATGCAGTATAACTGTAAAAAGCTGACAGGAAAATACCTGAGCATCTCTATGTAAAAAAGGAAGATATTTTACCTCACAATTTCCTCAGCTCAGCAGAGTAAGTTCTGTGTGAAAAGTTATACTCAGCTGCTCCCAGCTGCAGGTAAAAATAAAAAAAAATGAAGAAATGAACAGCAGCCAATCAGCATCAGCAGTGCTGAGGTCATGAACTCTTTTCATGTGATCTCATGAGATTTGACTTAACTCTCATGAGATTTCATAGTAAGCTTCCTTTACCTGATTGGTGAAATAATATGAGAGTGCACGATGCTCATCCTTTCAGCTGTCCTAGGACAGACACACTAAAATGCTGCTTCAAAAATCCTTTACAATGGGAGGTGGCTACTGAGGAACGTTTGAGGTAAAATATCTTTATTTTTTACATAGAGATGTTCAGGTGATATTTTCTAGTCAGCCTTTTACAGCTATGCTGCATCACTTTCAAGTGTTTAAACATTTGGGTATTATGGCCCTTTAAGTAATAAAAAACATACTTACCAAAAGACACCCATCCACATATAGCAGATAGCCAAACCAGTACTAAAACAGTTATTAGTAGAGGTAATGGTAAATTGAGAGTATATCGTCGATCTGAAAAGGGAGGTAGGAGATGAATCTCTACGACCGATAACAGAGAACCTATGAAATAGACCCCCGTTAGGGAAATCATCGTATTCAAATAAGTGATACTCCCTTTACGTCCCTCTGACATTCGCTGTACTCTGAGAGGAATCGGGCTTCAACAATGCTGAGAAGCGCATATCAACGTAGAAATCTTAGCACAAACTTACTTCACCACCTCCATAGGAGGCAAAGTTTGTAAAACTGAATTGTGGGTGTGGTGAGGGGTGTATTTATAGGTATTTTGAGGTTTGGGAAACTTTGCCCCTCCTGGTAGGATTGTATATCCCATATGTCACTAGCTCATGGACTCTTGCCAATTACATGAAAGAAACAGCCTGTTATAAAAAAAAACATAACATATTATAAACATATCGCAAATCTAACATCTAGGGAGGTAACGACAGCCGCCTAACATGTTCTGTGTATTTTTTTTTTTCAATACAGCATGATTTCTTCCAATCCCCTGTATATCGATCGCGCAGGACTCACTGTGTCATTAGAAAGAAATGTAGTTCCAAAACATCTGGAGAGCCAACGTTGATCACCCCTGTACTACACTATGAGGATATTTTCTTCTGTTTTTAGGACGTAAGGTCATGGGCTGCTTGCTCATATGATTATATTTGTAAGAAGTTTGGTACATATTATTAGGATTGATATTTTTATGGTATTAACCCTTCCTGCCGGGACTAATTTATCTACATCAGAACAAAGTTTAAATGTAAACAAATAAGTAAAAGTTTAAATCACGTCATTGTTCATGTGATTGCGTAATTTCAATGATGGGATCAAGTCGGGGGGGGTGAGTGCCTATTGCGCTAGGCACACCCTCCAGCCCGTGATCCCATTTAGGAAGCGGCTGAGGCTTAAGGACAGTCAAACGCTTAGGACGTTCCATGCCATCCTAACGGCGCTAAAGCCCAGCGCGGTTAGGGGTTGAAGATTCTATTTTAACAGTTTTTAGACTTTCAGCATTACAGTGCACATTATTTGTATTTTTTGTTTTTGATTTTAGCAAAGCATATTAATAGAAAAAAAAGTAAATTTGATCATAGAAGTGAAGTTAAACGTGTCTTAAAAAGGAAATTTATGCTTACCTGATAAATTGATTTCTTCTACGATACGACGAGTCCACGGATTTCATTCTTACTTGTGGGATATTATCCTCCTGCTAACAGGAAGTGGCAAAGAGCACAACAGCAGAGCTGTATATATAGCTCCTCCCTTCCCCTCCACCTCCAGTCATTCGACCGAAGGTTATAGGAAGAGAAAGGAAAAGCTAAAAGGTGCAGAGGTGACTGAAGTTGCAAATAATAAAAACTATAATCTGTCTTAAATTGACAGGGAGGGCAGTGGACTCGTCGTATCGTAGAAGAAATCAATTTATCAGGTAAGCATAAATTTCCTTTTCTTCCACAAGATACGACGAGTCCACGGATTTCATCCTTACTTGAGGGATAAAATACCAAAGCAACAGGACACAGATGAAAGGGAGGGACAAGACAGAGACCTAAATTGAAGGCACCACTGCTTGAAGAACTTTTCTCCCAAAAACAGCCTCAGAAGAAGCAAAAGTATCAAATTTGGAAAAAGTATGAAGGGGCGACCAAGTAGCAGCTTTACAAATCTGTTCAACAGATGCATCGTTTTTAAAAGCCCATGTGGAAGCCACAGCCCTAGTAGAATGAGCCGTAATTCTTTCAGGAGGCTGCTGTCCAGCAGTCTCATATGCCAGGCGGATGATACTTCTCAACCAAAAAGAAAGAGAGGTAGCCGTAGCTTTCTGACCCCTACGCTTTCCAGAATAAACAATGAATAAGGAAGATGATTGACGGAAATCCTTAGTTGCCTGTAAGTAAAACTTTAAGGCACGGACCACGTCCAGATTATGCAACATTCGCTCCTTCTTAGAAGAAGGATTAGGACACAAGGAAGGAACAACAATTTCCTGATTAATATTCTTATTCAAAACAACCTTAGGAAGAAATCCAGGTTTGGTACGTAAAACCACCTTATCAGAATGAAAAATGAGATAAGGCGAATCACACTGCAATGCTGAAAGCTCAGAAACTCTTCGAGCAGAAGAAATAGCAACCAAAAACAGAACTTTCCAAGATAACAATTTAATATCTATGGAATGCATAGGTTCAAACGGAACCCCTTGAAGAACACGAAGAACTAAATTCGAACTCCAGGGAGGAGTAATAGGTCTAAATACAGGCTTAATTCTAGTTGGAGCCTGACAAAAAGACTGAACATCTGGCACATCTGCTAAACGTTTGTGAAACAAAATTGACAAAGCAGAGATTTGTCCCTTTAAGGAACTTGCTGATAACCCTTTCTCCAATCCTTCTTGGAGAAAAGACAGAATCCTAACTTTACTCCATGAGTAACCCTTGGATTCACACCAATAAAGATATTTACGCCATATCTTATGATAGATTTTTCTAGTGACAGGCTTTCTAGCCTGTATCAAAGTATTGATGACCGAATCAGAGAATCCTCGCTTTGATAAAATCAAGCGTTCAATCTCCACGCAGTCAGCTGCAGAGAAATTAGATTTGGATGTTGGAAAGGACCTTGAATGAGAAGGCCCTGTCTCAAAGGAAGTTTCCACGGTGGCAGAGAGGACATGTCCACTAGATCCGCATACCAAGTCCTGCGTGGCCACGCAGGCGCTATCAGGATTACTGAAGCTCTCTCCTGTTTGATTCGAGCAATCATGCGTGGAAGGAGAGGAAACGGTGGAAACACATAAGCTAGGCTGAACGACCAAGGCACTGCCAAGGCATCTATCAGTTCGGCCTGAGGATCCCTCGACCTGGATCCGTATCTTGGAAGCTTGGCATTCTGTCGAGATTCCAATCTGGTCCAGTCTGCCCCAGTCTTCCGGTCTGCCCCATCGGAGAATCAGTGAGGCAAACACCTCCGGGTGGAGTTCCCACTCCCCCGGATGAAAGGTCTGTCGACTTAGAAAATCCGCTTCCCAGTTCTCTACTCCTGGGATGTAGATTGCTGACAGATAACAAGAGTGGGCCTCCGCCCATCGGATTATCTTGGATACTTCTATCATCGCTAAGGAACTCCTTGTTCCCCCCTGATGATTGATATATGCCACAGTCGTGATGTTGTCCGACTGGAATCTGATGAATTTGGCCGAAGCTAACTGAGGCCACACCTGAAGCGCATTGAATATTGCTCTCATTTTTAGAATATTGATTGGAAGTAGAGACTCCACCTGAGTCCAAATACCCTGAGCCTTCAGGGAATTCCAGACTGCACCCCAGCCCAGAAGGCTGGTGTCCGTTGTCACTATCACCCACAAGGGTCTGCGGAAACACGTCCCCTGGGACAGATGATCCGGCGACAACCACCAAAGAAGAGAGTCTCTGGTTTCTTGATCTAGATTTATCTGAGGAGATAAATCTGCATAATCCCCATTCCACTGTCCGAGCATGCACAGCTGCAGTGGTCTGAGATGAAAGCGAGCAAACGGAATGATGTCTATTGCCGCTACCATTAATCCAATTACCTCCATACACTGAGCAACTGATGGCCGAGGAATGGACTGAAGTGCTCGGCAAGTATTTAGAATCTTTGATTTTCTGACCTCCGTCAGAAATATTTTCATGTCTACCGAGTCTATTAGAGTTCCCAAGAAAGGAACCCTTGTCTGTGGAACCAGTGAACTTTTCTCTATGTTCACCTTCCAACCGTGAGTTCTCAGGAAAGACAACACTGTGTCCGTGTGAGATTTTGTCAGTTGATACGTTGATGCCTGGATCAGAATATAATCCAGATAAGGCACCACTGCTATGCCTCGCGGTCTGAGAACCGCCAGAAGAGACCCTAGAACCTTTGTGAAGATTCTGGGTGCTGTGGCCAACCCGAAGGGAAGATCCACGAACTGATAATGTTTGTCCAGGAAGGCAAACCTTAGAAACTGATGATGATCCTTGTGGATAGGAATATGAAGGTTAGCATCCTTCAAATCCACGGTAGTCATATATTGACCCTCCTGGATCATTGGTAAGATTGTTCGTATAGTCTCCATTTTGAACAATGGGACTTGAGATCTAAAATGGGTCTGAAAGTTCCCTCTTTTTTGGGAACCATGAAAAGATTTGAGTAAAACCCCTGTCCCTGTTCCGGTTTTGGAACGGGACAAATTACTCCCATGGTATAGAGGTCTTTTGAATTCCAGTTGATACCCGTGGGTCACGATTTCCAGCGCCCAGGGGTCCTGAACATCTCTTGCCCAAGCCTGAGCAAAGAAAGAAAGTCTGCCCCCTACTAGATCCGGTCCCGGATCGGGGGCCGCCCCTTCATGCTGTCTTTGTAGCAGCAGCGGGCTTCTTGGATTGTTTACCTTTATTCCAAGTCTGGTTGGGTCTCTGGACTGACTTAGATTGGGCAAAATTCCCTTCCTGCTTTGTGGAGGAAGAGGAAACAGAGGGTACTCCTTTAAATTCCGAAAGGAGCAAAAATTATTTTGTTTACCCCTAATTTTAACAGACTTGTCCTGAGGTAGGGCATGGCCTTTGCCTCCAGTAATGTCAGAAATGATTTCCTTCAATTCAGGCCCGAAAAGGGTCTTACCTTTAAAGGGAATAGCTAAAAGCTTAGTTTTTGATGACACATCAGCAGACCAAGATTTGAGCCATTATGCTCTACGCGCTAGAATAGCAAATCCTGCATTTTTCGTCGATAATTTAGAAATTTGAAAAGCGGCATCAGTAATGAAAGAATTAGCTAGCTTCAGAGCCTTAATTCTATCTAAAATGTCATCTAACGGAGTCTCAACCTTCAGAGACTCTTCCAGAGCCTCAAACCAAAAGGCTGCTGCAGTAGTAACTGGAACAATGCAAGCCGTAGGTTGTAAAAGAAAACCC
Organism: Bombina bombina; assembly: GCF_027579735.1. Lineage (NCBI taxonomy): Eukaryota > Metazoa > Chordata > Amphibia > Anura > Bombinatoridae > Bombina > Bombina bombina. The sequence continues at coordinate 553,606,003 of NC_069505.1, read as the reverse complement.
TGGTTAATAAATAATTTCTTTAGAAGACCCTCTAACTTTTTATCCATGGGTATAGTTGTACGCTTAGCCAGGGTAGATATAGCTCCCTCTACCTTAGGAACCGTTTGCCATGAGTCCCGAATGGTGTCTGATATGGTAAACATTTTCTTAAAATTAGGAGGGGGAGAAAATGGTATACCTGGTCTATCCCATTCCTTCTTTTTAATTTCCAAATTTTTTTAAGGAACCGGAAAAACATCAGTGTAAGTAGGCACCTCTAAATATTTGTCCATCTTACACAATTTTTCTGGTGGTATCACAATAGGGCCACAATCATCCAGAGTCGCTAAAACCTCCCGAAGTAACAGGCGGAGGTGTTCAAGCTTAAATTTAAAGGACATAACGTCCGAATCTGTCTGAGGTAACACATTCCCTGAGTCTGAAAGCTCTCCCTCAGACAGCAATTCCCTGACCCCCAACTCAGAACACTTGAGGGTACATCAGAAATAGCCAATAAAGCATCAGAGGATTCAGTATTTACATTAATACCTGACCTACTGCGTTTACCCTGTAACACTGGTAATTTAGATAATACCTCTGTAAGGGTAGTTGACATAACTGCAGCCATCTCCTGCAGAGTAAAGGAATTAGACGCACTAGAAGTACTTGGCGTCGCTTGTGTGGGCGTTAAAGGTTGTGACACTTGGGGAGAATTGGATGGCATATCCTGATTCTCTTCAGACTGAGAATCATCCCTAGGCACACTTACTTGACCTAAAATATGGTCTTTAGAATGTAAGGCCCTTTCAGTACAAGAGGTACACAATGTAAGAGGGGGTTTCACAATAGCTTCTTAACACATAGAACAATGAGATTCCTCAATGTCAGACATGTTGAACAGACTAGTAATAACCACAGAAGTCGTTTAAACACTTTATTTATTGCTTTAAATACATTTTTGAAAAACGTGTACTGCGCCTTTAAGGAATAAAAAGCGCACAATTTTTCCAAAACTGCTTTAAGAACGTTAATTTACCTTAAAAATTAACTTAAACTTATTGATGGCTCCAAAAATTATTGCACCCCAGGAGTAAGGGGAGAAACAAACCTCTAAAGTTAACTTAGATCATAAAAATGTCAGTTTTCACAAAAATACCCCCTGCCCCCAGGGTACTTTGAAATGAATAGCCAACACTCCGGACCAGAGATACACTGTCCAGGAGCAACCGGAGTTACTGCTTGCTGCTTCTCAGTCAGAAGGAAGTGCGCATCTGAGCGCGCGAAAACAAGCCCCGCCCATTATGGCCGATGCCGGAGTAGGCCTAAAACAACCGCATGGTGAAGCGGTTTTGCAAACAAAACTAAGTGGAACATAAACACCCCAAACATATCCCAGCAAGCCATACTGGTTATCTGATTAAATGAAAAACCCCATCAACAGTTTTTGCCTCTCCCAGAGTGTCATATAATGCCCTTATAATGTCAACTTAGAAAAATAAAAACAAGGGACTCCAGTAACACCCCTCTGTATAACAGGTCTACTGCTTACCCCATTCCCTTACAGAGAAATAAATGCCAGCCAGTTCTGATATATCAAGTCTCCTCAGAAATAAAGGGCTGCACAAACCTTAATGCTGCTTGTAGCAGGAAACCGTTCTCCACACTGAAGATGTCTCTTGTGTTACCTTCAGAAGTCTTGTGGGAACCAACATGGATCTTAGTTACAGCTGCTAAGATCATCAACCTCAGGGCAGAAATCTTCTTCCATATCCCCCTGAGGAAAATAGTACTCACCTAACATTTAAAATAAAAAACTTCTTGATTGAAGAAACTAAAACTAATACCTCACTTTACCTCTTCCTAGTATAACACAGGCAAAGAGAATGACTGGAGGGGAAGGGATGAGCTATATATACAGCTCTGCTGTGGTGCTCTTTGCCACTTCCTGTTAGCAGGAGGATAATATCCCACAAGTAAGGATGAAATCCGTGGACTCGTATCTTGTAGAAGAAATGGTATGCTCTATTTGAATCATGAAAATTTCATTTTGACTTTCAATTCTGAGAATTGGAAACGCTTTCACAATTAAACCCTGACACATATCCGTCGCTATTTGGCCTCAGCGGGGGACTATATAATGAACTACAAAACAATGCAGTTTTTGCTAAAACTAATGAAAATAGCTAGCATTATTTAGGCCAGAATGCATGAATTAGCTCCCCCCAAGTAAGGCAAATAGTAGATTGCGCTAAGCTATTAAAAAACAAACCGATTGTAGTAACCAAGGTGTTAATTTGTTAAATGGGTGAAATGTTATTCTTGAAAACAGATTCAAATAGAATCTTTAATTCATAAGCGCTACTAAAAGCTTAAAATAGGTGACATAAATATATGAACATATGTGTATAATAAATTTATATATATGCGATAAAAAGTGAAAAAAGGGAAAATGAAAAAATGTGAAAAAATATATATATGTGTATGTGCTGAAAAAAGCCTAATTGGCTAAAAACAGCTGATGCTTTAAATATTTTCAAAATAATTTTAAAAAGTGAATCAAATTAATAGCCAAAAATCAAGGCTAGAATAAAAACAAACAAATGAATAAAGTCCAGAATCTGCATACATTTTATATATAACAACTGATAAAAATAAATTCAATATAAAAAATTCAATATACAAAAAACACTCTACATGCGTTGATCAGGCGCAATATAAAGTGTAGCATACACTGATACAATAGATGCAAAACGACCAAAACATTATTTGTACCAAATACAATTTGCAAAAATAAATAAAAAAGAAAAAGAGGGGGCGCCCTAAGTGTAGGAGAGAAGATGTGACCAAATAATTCTATACTTCTATAATAATTCTATACTTATGTATCTAGATGTTAAATTAATATTAAAAAATGCTAAAGTGATAAATCAAGGTGATATACTGTGGGAACCAGTGTCAATGTGGTTTTAAAGTGATAAATCATACAATGTGCAATGTTATACAGTGTTAATCGATAGCAATGTGATACAGGGTAAAAGTAATAAACAATCAAAACAAACACAGTGATAATAAAGTGAAAGTCTCTATTGGGATGGGAGGCAGCTATCTGTGATGATCCAGGCCAGGATCCAGGAGCAGCAATCTATGAAGAGAAAAGACAGAAGCGCCACATGGCCCAATATTGTTTGATCCAGAATAAATAGATCTTAAGGTGATGAGTAAACTCACGTTTAGTAGAGCACCTCAGTTAGTGCTAGATATACGGTCTGGGGTCTATTTGGTCACCCAGAAGACCAACTTCCTGCACAGGAGCTGATGTCTGTATAGACAGAAGGAAAACACAGGTGCCAATATGGCCTAGTATTGCTGGTGCAAAGGTGTCAATACAAGCAAAGAGATGAATAATACTCACAAAGTGTAAAGCACCTCTCGTGGTGCTATAGAGGCATGAAGGGGTCAACGCCTACTCTTGAGCGTATGCAGCGATTGGGCCATATCTGACTGTAGCTTGTCATGCGCATTGAGCGCCTGTGGACGCCGACTTAGTTAGCGGCAAATTTAAATTACACAGAACTTGAAACTATGAGACAATAGCTGATTGAGACATCTACTTATTTTTTCAAAAGAACTTAACGTTCACTAGTATTGGAATTGCTGTGCTCTGTCTGTTCCCAATCACACATGTCATCTGAAATTAATTTGCCTTTATACAACATGTCACTCATAACAAGGTATGACCTTTATAAGTTTAGTGAAATGATAGCTTAAAATCAAATGTAATACCAACTAGGAAAATATATATATATAAAAATTGCTATTAAGCATTGCCTCCCATACTGTGTATGGTTGACATTATGCTGTATGTTTTAATGTGTGCTTCATTATTATTGTTTTCTAAAAAATAAGGTATAAAGGTTTTTTTTAAGTATATTTGACTAAATAAAATGTAGCATGAATAATGTTAACTAGGAATGTATGAAATCTGTATTATGCATTGTATATTATATTGTACACTGTTTATGTTTATATTTTAATGTGTGTTCTATATGGTAGCAACTGATTGGTTGGGATCATATTACTGATTAAGTAGACCCATCCCACTACCACCTGTTTAATATCAATTAATTTAGGTTTAGGGTATATCTAGCAAGTGTTCAGTAAACATTTTATGAAGCCTGATGAAACAGCCATTGGCTGAGAAACGCGTTGCCTGTTATTTTTACAATTTTATTAAAGTCACTTTTTAATATTTTGAACACTTGCTGCATCTTTCTTTGGGATATATATCTTTTATCCTTTTCCTGAGGATTAATTCCTTTTCTGGATCAATTGTGGGATCCTTTTGCACCTCTGGATCCATTTGGATGTCTGGCTACAAGTCTGTTGGGTGACTGAATTGACCCCTTCATGCCTCTATAGCACCACGAGAGGTGCTTTACACTTTGTGAGTATTATTCATCTCTTTGCTTGTATTGACACCTTTGCACCAGCAATACTAGGCCATATTGGCACCTGTGTTTTCCTTCTGTCTATACAGACATCAGCTCCTGTGCAGGAAGTTGGTCTTCTGGGTGACCAAATAGATCCCAGACCGTATATCTAGCACTAACTGAGGTGCTCTACTAAACGTGAGTTTACTCATCACCTTAAGATCTATTTATTCTGGATCAAACAATATTGGGCCATGTGGCGCTTCTGTCTTTTCTCTTCATAGATTGCAAAAATAAATAACAGTTTATAAGAAACCGATGATGAACTTGTAGGTACAGATGATTTCCAAACAAGCCAAGACGTGAATTCAAATGACAAGCCAGACGAGATGTCGGAGTATAAAGCTGGAATGAGATAAAGAAGCCGGATCACACAGCAGAAGGGTTACCAAATAGAGGTTTACACTTTTACTTACACCGGGTCTGGTGAAAAGATGTCCGAAGGTCCCTTCAGTGGCTAACAGCTTGCAGCAGTGTATCCTTTCAAGCGGCAAATAAATCCTTTCTGGCGGCTCCCAACAGTATATCCTTCCTAACGGCAGCACGAACTGGTGATCAGCTGGAGCACCCGTCCGAAACACTCTCTAGCCGAGGGATAACTGAAAACACAGACTACGGAAGCCTTGGGGAGACAAACTTAGAACACAAGAGCAACGCGTTTCAACCCGCAGTGGGTCTTTTTCAAGCTCTATATGTACGGCAACAGCCTTAATTTAAAGGTGGTGAAATGACCTGATTGGTTTAGAGATAGCAACGTTTTTTTTAAAACAACGCTAAATATATCAACAATATTTCAGTTTATAAAGGATACAGTTATTCTAGCTCAGCTAATTTGAAATAACTTGTATGTATTATTGTACCATATAGTTAATATGTGAATAATATTTTACCAAAAAAAATAAACAGAGATTTTTTTATATAATGCATTACAACTAACAAATTGTTTAGGCAAATAGAAATGATTGATTCTATATGGAATATAGGCAGAATATATCAAACTTATGCAGAAAATGCACATCACCCATCATGTTTTCTTTATTAAAATTTGAAAAAAGAGAAAAATAGTAATTGAAAATAAGAATAAAAATGAAATCGAAAGATATAACATTAAAAGTTAAGAAAAAAGGTCTAAAAAATATCTACAATATACTATCTAAAAAATACTGTCTAAAAAATACTAGATGCGTTATGAACTAAAAATTTAAAAATCATTACAGAAAATATGAAAATATGATATTTTCAAAAAGATATATAAAAAATATATATATATATGTTTTCGAAAGAAATGTTTGCATTAAAAAGTTGATACTCAAGAGATACTTAGAAAATACATAAAAAAGTTATTAATAAATGTAATATAATTCCTAAAAACATGTACTTTATCTCTGATTCATCTCCAGATATAAAAAATATATATGAAAATATTTGAAATTCATAAAAATATATTATATTATTACTAAAATTGGTATAGATAGTATTTTTTGACAGAACTCCAAACAAAATTCACTAATATTTCATGTATGAATAATCTCATATACATTAATCCAATGTTGATTTGGTGTTATTTTATTTAGAAGAATTATTTTGTCATTTAAGTAGCATCCAATATCGAAATCTAGATTTAAGCCTTTAGGTTGCAACGTTTTTAGGTCAAAAATCCATTTACCCTCCCTTTTTAGTAAATCATTCTGTATATTGCCCCCTCTCCAGTTCTTTTTAACATTTTCAATACCCATAAATGAAAAGTGGTTAAGATTTCCATTATTGCATATTCCAAAATGTTTTGGAATTGGCAGATCTTTGTTTCTTTTATGAGTTAAATTTTCTATGGACCAAATATGCTCTCTAATGCGGGTACGTAGGGGCCTAGTGGTTTCCCCTACGTATTGTAAACCGCATTTGCATTGGATGATATAAATCACGTTATTATCTGAGCATCGAATTACCTCATTGATCTTATATACCTTACCAGTGGCATTAGACTTAAATTCTTTATTTCTTTCATGTAATTAGCAAGAGTCCATGAGCTAGTGACGTATGGGATATACATTCCTACCAGGAGGGGCAAAGTTTCCCATACCTCAAAATGCCTATAAATACACCCCTCACCACACCCACAATTCAGTTTTACAAACTTTGCCTCCCATGGAGGTGGTGAAGTAAGTTTGTGCTAGATTCTACGTTGATATGCGCTTCTCAGCAGGCTGGAGCCCGGTTTTCCTCTCAGAGTGCAGTGAATGTCAGAGGGATGTGAAGAGAGTATTGCCTATTTGAATACAATGGTCTTCCTCTAGGGGATCTATTTCATAGGTTCTCTGTTATCGGTCGTAGAGATTTCTTCTCCTACCTCCCTTTTCACATCGACGATATACTCTTATATACCATTACCTCTACTGATTCTCGTTTCAGTACTGATTTGGCTATCTACTATATGTAGATGAGTGTCTTAGGGTAAGTAAGTCTTATTTTATTTATGACACTCTAAGCTATGGTTGGGCACTTTATATGTAAAGTTCTAAATATATGTGTTTAAACTTATATTTGCCGAGAGGCCTGCAGCGGCGGCTGAACTCGCAGGCAGCGTTCCCCCCCTGGGCCTCCGGGGTGTCTTACCAGAGCTGGCCATCTCCTACTGACAAAATATCATTTTGGACTCTACACAGCCTTTTTCATTACACAGAGGGAACGTACGCTGCCATACGATATACTCATATCGGAGAGAACTCAGTCACTAAAGAATATCGCAATGGAGGGCAAGGAACTTTCAGATATGTCGAGCTCCCGCTTTGCCAAGCTAGAAGCTATGATGCAGGCTTTAATTGACAGAGCACCTTCAGAACGAAAATTACAGCTCCTTATCAATCGGATCAAAGGGACTAATCCTGAAGAATTTGCGGACCAACCACCCACAATAACCATGGTTGGAACAATTTTGCAGCAGGGCGACTCTGACCTAATTTATACAACCTATACATCTGCGTGTGGACAAACTACACAGTTACATAATAAGATTGCATCAGTGCCTGTACAACGGCACACTACAGACAACTATATGGTACCTGAATCCGGACCGGGGACAGGAGGCAGATTTGAATACCGACATGCGACACTAAAGTTTCCAAGGCGGGAATACACCACTTGTCAACCCATAATGGAGTCTATTCCACGCTACTACCAGGAACTAGACACCGATACCGACATGCTGCAGGCCCACGGGGGTGAGTCGGGTCCCGGCTCTCTCAGGCAGCAAGGAAGCACTATAGCTGCAAGTTTAAATAAATTGCTTCAAAACACCACTTCGGATGGAACACGGGAGCCTATACTCCGTGAAAGAGCACCTAATAAACTGCCCGGTATCAAGCAATACTTTTACCCTGCGATGTCTCTGAGTGATCATTTGAATATGGGCCAATCTGGCCCCATGAAAAGTTGTGCTGGTGATCCACCGGTGGTTATCCTGGCGGACATTAAAGTTGATCCACTCCTGCAGTCGAATTTTGAAGGGGGTTAGATTGCTCATAAATGACAATTTGGTACAGATAAGTAATGATCAAAGTTGACTAAACATGTAAAGTCCAAGTTTATTTTCTATGTTTGTGTATATCCATTAAATGCCTATATTGATATGCTTGCATTAGATAGGGGATAGTTGGCACGTTAGCCCTTTTTTTAAATTTTATGTTAAATGGCTTACTGCGTTTTCACTGAAAGTCACAGAAAATGGATCAAATGTTCTATGACCCTGCATTACTGTTCTTGGCTTCTAGAAGGCACTGTGATCTTAATAATACCTTTATGTATCCCTGATAGCTCTCTGTGGGGGTTAGGGGGGGCCCTTATAGAGACTCAATCTTACAATAGAGAGGGACCATAAATATAACATGTTGCCTTGGCTCTGGACTGAAAAGAAATAGTGAGGCTGGCTCCCTGCCGTGGCCTGTGGCCGGGGCGACGTTGGGGTTCTCAGTAAAATATCATACATTAGAAAGTGAAAGAGCCATATATTTACAGTGTTTTTCGGGAGGGACTATGAATAGTTTTTGCCTATTGAGAAGCATCACCTAGATCCAAGCCCCAGATATAACACGCAATTTTTCTTATAGAGAGCAGAATCGTAGCTAATTACAATGTGTAAAACAGTTTGATAAGGGAGAAGTTTTTATGGACTTCCACTAACGGAGAAGTATTTGAGGTCTTCCGATTGATCCTGTGTTTGCTCTGTGAGACGGCATATGCCAACTATTTGTTAATGTGTGAGTTCTGTCACGAGGTTGAGACCAGCTCTGGGTTATGTATGCATAAATATCAAAATTTATATACAGCTTTATAACACAGTCTTTTCACTTTTTCTCTGATGCATACTGTTTTTCTTTCATTTTATATGCTTAATATAAACCCCTGGACATTTACAAAAGCAGCAGATAGGGCCCAAGAGTGTCCTGCAACAGCGTTTATAGGGGCTGAAAAATGAGGACTATCACTGTTATTGTACATCAAATGAATGTTATTGCTGTTTTTATATGATTTGTACACATTTAATTTTTCTTTTCCTCAATAAAAACTTTATAAAAAAAAACAAAACAAAAAAAAAAACTTATATTTGCCATGATTCAGGATAATCAGTATTCCTTCATTCAGACTGTCAGTTTCATTATTTGGGATAATGCATATGAATAAATATTTTTTTCTTACCTTAAAAATTTTCAATTGACTTTTTTACCCTGCGGGCTGTTAGGCTGGCGGGGGCTGAAAATGCTTCAATTTATTGCGTCATTCTTGGCGCAAACTTTTTTGGTGCAAAATTTTGTCATTTCCGGCGCCCTAATTGACGCCGGAAGTTTGTTCGTGGTTGCGTCATTTTTGACGTATATGTGTTACAGACGTTTTTTTGTGCCAAAAAATGTGTGCGTCGTTTTTTCGGCGTCAGAGGATGTGGCGTCATACTTGGTGCCAAAAAATATGGGCGTTGTATTTGGCGCCAATAATGTGGGCGTCATACTTGGCGCCAAAAATGTGGGCGTCATTCTTGTCTCCACCTTTTTTCACATTATTTAAGTCTCACTTTTTCATTGCTTCTGGTTGCTAGAGGCTTGTTTATTTGGCATTTTTTCCCATTCCTGAAACTGTCATTTAAGGAATTTGATATTTTTGCTTTACATGTTGTTTTTTCTATTACATATTGCAAGATGTCTCAACCTGACCCTGGATCAGAATCTACTTCTGGAAAGACGCTGCCTGATGCTGGTTCTACCAAAGTTAAGTGCATTTGTTGTAAACTTTTGGTATCTGTTCCTCCGGCTGTAGTTTGTGTTAGTTGTCATGATAAACTTTCTAACGCAGATAGTGTCTCCATTAGTAATAATCCTTTACCTGTTGTTTTTCCTTCAACATCTAATGTTCAGGATGTCCCTGTTAATGTAAAAGAATTTGTTTCTAATTCTATTAGGAAGGCTCTGTCTGTTATTCCTCCTTCCAGTAAACGTAAAAGGTCTTTTAAAACTTCTCATATTTCAGATGAATTTTTAAGTGACCGCCATCATTCTGACTTATCTGTTTCTGATGAGGATCTATCTGGTTCAGAAGATTCTGCCTCAGATATTGACACTGATAAATCTTCTTATTTATTTAAGATGGAGTTTATTCGTTCTTTACTTAAATAAGTGTTGATTGCATTAGATATGGAGGAGTCTAGTCCTCTTGATACTAAATCTACTAAGCGTTTAAATTCGGTTTTTAAACCTCATGTAGTTATTCCAGAAGTTTTTCCAGTTCCTGATGCTATTTCAGAAGTAATCTCTAGGGAATGGAATAGTCTGGGTACTTCATTTACTCCTTCTCCAAGGTTTAAGAAATTGTACCCTGTGCCATCTGATAGATTAGAATTTTGGGACAAAATCCCTAAAGTTGATGGGGCTATTTCTACTCTTGCTAAACGTACTACTATTCCTACAGCGGATAGTACTTCCTTTAAGGATCCTTTAGATAGGAAGCTTGAATCCTTTCTAAGGAGAGCTTATTTATGTTCAGGTAATCTTCTTAGATCTGCTATTTCTTTGGCTGATGTTGCTGCAGCTTCCACTTTCTGGTTGGAGGCTTTAGTGCAACAAGTGTCAGACCATAATGCTTATAGCATTGTTAAACTTCTTCAACATGCTAATAACTTTATTTGTGATGCCATTTTTGATATCATTAGAATTGATGTCAGGTATATGTCTTTAGCTATTTTAGCTAGAAGAGCTTTATGGCTTAAATCTTGGAATGCTGATATGACTTCTAAGTCAACTTTGCTTTCTCTTTCTTTCCAAAGTAATAAATTATTTGGTTCACAGTTGGATTCTATTATTTCAACTGTTACTGGGGGGAAAGGAACCTTTTTGCCTCAGGACAAAAAATCTAAAGGTAAATACAGGGCTGCTAATCGTTTTCGTTCCTTTCGTCAGAATAAGGAACAGAAGCCTGACCCTTCCCCTAAAGGAACGGTTTCCGTTTGGAAACCTCTCCAGTCTGGAATAAATCCAAGCCTTTTAGAAAGTCAAAACCAGCTCCCAAATCCGCATGAAGGTGCGGCCCTCATTCCAGCACAGCTGATAGGGGGCAGGTTACGATTTTTCAAAGATATTTGGATCAATTCGATTCACAGGATTCAGAACATTGTTTCACAAGGGTACAGAATAGGTTTCAAGGTAAGGCCACCTGTGAGAAGATTTTTTCTCTCATGCATTCCAGTAAACCCAGTGAAGGCTCAGGCATTTCTGAAATGTGTTTCAGACCTAGAGTTGGCTGGAGTAATTGTGCCAGTTCCAGTTCTGGAACGGGGTCTGGGGTTTTACTCAAATCTATTCATTGTACCAAAGAAGGAGAATCCCTTCAGTCCAGTTCTGGATCTAAAAATATTGAATCGTTATGTAAGGATACCAACATTCAAAATGGTGACTATAAGGACTATTCTGCCTTTTGTTCAGCAAGGGCATTATATGTCTACAATAGACTTACAGGATGCATATCTTCATATTCCAATTCATCCAGATCACTATCAGTTCCTGAGATTCTCTTTTCTAGACAAGCATTACCAGTTTGTTGCCCTTCCATTTGGTCTAGCAACAGCTCCAAGGATCTTTTCAAAGGTTCTCGGTGCCCTTCTCTCTGTAATCAGAGAACAGGGTATTGCGGTTTTTCCTTATTTGGACGATATCTTGGTACTTGCTCAGTCTTTACATTCTGCAGAATCTCATACGAATCAACTTGTGTTGTTTCTTCAAAGACATGGTTGGAGGATCAATTTACCAAAGAGTTCCTTGATTTCTCAGACAAAGGTAGCCTTTTTGGATTTTCAAATAGATTCAGTGTCCATGACTTTGTCTCTAACAGAAAAGAGACGCATGAAGTTGGTTTCAGCTTGTTGAATCCTTCAGTCTCAATCATTCCCTTCGGTAGCTTTGTGCATGGAAATTCTAGGTCTCATGACTGCTGCATCAGACGCGATCCCCTTTGCTCGCTTTCACATGAGACCTCTCCAGCTTTGTATGCTGAACCAGTGGTGCAGGGATTATACAAAGATATCACAATTAATATCCTTAAATCCCAATGTTCGATCTTCTCTGACTTGGTGGTTGAATCACCATCGTCTAATTCAAGGGGCCTCTTTTGTTTGTCCAACCTGGACTGTGATCTCAACAGATGCGAGTCTTTCAGGTTGGGGAGCTGTATGGGGATCTCTGACAGCGCAGGGGGTTTGGGAATTTCAGGAGGCGAAATTACCAATCAACATTTTGGAACTCCGTGCGATTTTCAGAGCTCTTCAGTTCTGGCCTCTTCTGAAGAGAGAATCGTTTGTTTTCAGACAGACAATGTCACAACCGTGGCATATGTCAATCATCAAGGTGGGACTCAGTCCTCAGGCTATAAAAGAAGTATCTCGGATACTTGTATGGGCGGAAGCCAGCTCCTGTCTAATCTCTGCGGTTCACATCCCAGGTGTAGACAATTGGGAAGAGGATGATCTCAGTCGCCAGACGTTACATCCGGGCGAATGGTCTCTTCACCCAGAGGTTTTTCTTCAGATTGTTCAAATCTGAGGACTTCCAGAAATAGATCTGATGGCCTCTCATCTAAACAAGAAACTTCCCAGGTATCTGTCCAGATCCAGGGATCCTCAGACGGAAGCAGTGGACGCGTTGTCGCTTCCTTGGAATTATCAACCTGCTTATATCTTTCCGCCTCTAGTTCTTCTTCCAAAAGTGATTTCCAAAATTCTAATGGAACGTTCGTTTGTATTGCTGGTGGCTCCAGGATGGCCTCACAGGTTTTGGTATGCGGATCTTGTTCGGATGGCAAGTTGCCAACCTTGGACACTTCCGTTAAGGCCAGACCTTCTATCTCAAGGCCCATTTTTCCATCAGGATCTCAAATCATTAAATTTGAAGGTATGGAGATTGAACGCCTGATTCTTAGTCATAGAGGTTTCTCTGACTCAGTGATTAATACTATGTTGCAGGCTCGTAAATCTGTGTCTAGAAAGATTTATTACCGAGTCTGGATCTTCAGGATGGTTTGGATAAGGGTTTGTCTGCAAGCTCTTTGAAAGGTCAAATCTCTGCTCTTTCTGTTCTTTTTCACAGAAAGATTGCTAATCATCCTGATATTCGTTGTTTTGTTCAGGCTTTGGTTCGCATCAAGCCTGTCATTAAGTCAATTTCTCCTCCTTGGAGTCTTAATTTGGTTTTGAGGGCTTTACAGGCTCCTCTGTTTGAGCCTATGCATTCTCTGGATATTAAATTACTTTCTTGGAAAGTTTTGTTCCTTTTGGTCATGGCTTCTGCTAGAAGAGTTTCTGAGTTATCTGCTCTTTCTTGTGAGTCTCCTTTTCTGATTTTTCATCAGGATAAGGCAGTTTTGCGGACTTCATTTAAATTTTTACCTAAGGTTGTGAATTCTAACAACATTAGTAGAGAGATTGTTGTCCCTTCATTGTGTCCTAATCCTAAGAATTCTATGGAGAAATCTTTACATTCTTTGGATGTAGTAAGGTTTTAGAAAGACTTCTAGTCTATTTGTTATCTTTTCTGGTTCCAGGAAAGGTCAGAAGGCTTCTGCTATTTCCTTGGCATCTTGGTTAAAGTCCTTGATTCATCATGCTTATGTAGAGTCGGGTAAGTCCCTGCCTCAAAGGGTTACGGCTCATTCTACTAGGTCAGTTTCTACTTCCTGGGCTTTTAGGAATGAAGCTTCTGTTGATCAAATTTGCAAAGCAGCAACTTGGTCTTCTTTGCATACTTTTACTAAATTCTACCATTTTTATGTTTTTTCTTCTTCTGAAGCAGTTTTTGGCAGAAAAGTACTTCAGGCAGCTGTTTCAGTTTGATTCTTCTGCTTATAATTTCAGTTTTTTTCCATTATGAGATTAAAACTTTTTGATTTGGGTTGTGGATTATTTTCTCAGCGGAATTGGCTGTCTTTATTTTATCCCTCCCTCTCTAGTGACTCTTGCGTGGAAGTTCCACATCTTGGGTATCTGCTATCCCATACGTCACTAGCTCATGGACTCTTGCTAATTACATGAAAGAAAACATAATTTATGTAAGAACTTACCTGATAAATTCATTTCTTTCATATTAGCAAGAGTGCATGAGGCCCACCCTTTTTGTGGTGGTTATGATTTTTTTGTATAAGGCACAATTATTCCAATTCCTTATTTTTAATGCTTTCGCTCCTTTCTTATCACCCCACTTCTTGGCTATTCGTTAAACTGAATTGTGGGTGTGGTGAGGGGTGTATTTATAGGCATTTTGAGGTTTGGGAAACTTTGCCCCTCCTGGTAGGAATGTATATCCCATACGTCACTAGCTCATGGACTCTTGCTAATATGAAAGAAATGAATTTATCAGGTAAGTTCTTACATAAATTATGTTTTTTACTAGAATGTTCACAAGATTTGCAGGTTAGGCAAGGATAAAAGCCTTGTATATCATTACCTTCAAAATCTATCTGGTTATTAGGTCTCTTTTTAATCTTATTTTCAGTTGGGGCTAGAATAGTTTTTAGATTTGGTGCCTTTTTATAAATTATCTGTGGTTTTGATGGTAAAAGGGGGCCCAAATGTTCATCATTTCTCAATAAACTCCAATGTTTGTTAAGAATTTTTTCTAATACAAACTTGTTTTGACTATAATTGGTAACAAAGGGGACAAAAATATTATCCTTTTTATTTTCAACAGGATTTTTTCTTTTTTTCTCCCTTGGAACCAATAGAGAAGTTCTATCCACTAATCTAACTTCTTCCAATGTTTTCTCTACATGAGACATATCATAACCCCTATCTTCAAATTTTTGTTTCATTATTTGTGATTGAGTATCAAAATCTTTAATGTCAGTACAATTTTTTCGAATACGTAGAAACTGTCCTTTAGGGATATTATCTATCCACTTGTGATGACAGCTTGTGTAATGTATGTAACTATTTGCGTCTACCTGTTTAAAAAAGGTTTTGGCAAATAGTTTGTTCTCTTTAGCTGAGATTTCAAGATCTAGAAAATTAATGCTCGCTCTATTTTTCTCACTAGTAAATTTAAGATTAACTTGATTGTTATTCATTTCTGTTAAAAACTGATCAAAAGACAAATCACTACCCTGCCAAATAATAATAATATTGTCTATATAGCGCTTGTAGGACACCAGGCTTGCTCCAAAGGGGTTATTGGATAAAAATTGATGTTCCCAATACCCCATGAATAAATTGGCATAACTTGGAGCAAACCTTGTGCCCATAGCTGTACCTCTTTCCTGATTGAAAAATTTACCATTATAAAAGAAAAAATTATGTGTCAAAATAAATTTAATGGCTTCTAAAATAAAACATTTTTGTTCATATTTTAATGAAATATCTTGTTCCAGAAAAAAGTTAATAGCCTTCAAACCATCATTATGATAAATGCAGGTATACAGTGATGTGACATCACAGGAGGCCAACAAATAATCCTCCTGCCATGTCACACCACTGATTAAATTTAAAACATCCGTGGAGTCCTTTAGGAAAGACGGAAGCTGTTTCACAAACTTTTGCAGATATAAATCTAAATACTCTGACAAATTTGCAGTAAGGGAACTCACCCCAGAAATGATGGGTCTACCTGGGGGGTTGGTCAAATCCTTATGGATTTTTGGCAAGCAATACAGTAATGGAATCCTAGGATATTTGGGTAACAAATATTCTCGTTCTTTTTGATTTAGGATTCCATCACCTTGGGCTTTATCTAAGAGGCGTGTTAGAGCAATTTTATAATTATTAGTTGGATCACTAATTTTTTTGTAGGTATATTGATCTTTGATAATATCATCACACATTGATGTGTAATTCCCACTATCCATGATCACAATCCCGCCGCCCTTGTCGGCGGGCTTTATGATGATGTTCTTGTTATCTTCTAAATCTCTGACAATATTTAGTTGTTTCTTAGTTAAATTATTGATATTAGATTTTGATTTTCTATTCGATATGTTTTCTATGTCTCTTAATATTAATTTTTTGAAGGATTGGATAATTGGGCCCTTTTCATGTTTTGGGTAAAACTTGGACTTATTCTTGATTATTCTTGGTGTGAACAAATTCATTATCAGATGTTAGTACATTTGATGCTGCTTTTTCAGCACCTGTTTGTAGAAACCATTTTTTAACAGTTAAATTTCTCACAAATTTATGAGCATCAATAAATGTATTAAATTTATTTAGTTTCTTAGTTGGGTCAAAGGAAAGTCCCTTTCCCAAAATAACATAATTTATGCTTACCTGATAAATTCATTTCTTCTGTAGTGTGATCAGTCCACGGGTCATCATTACTTCTGGGATATTACTCCTCCCCAACAGGAAGTGCAAGAGGATTCACCCAGCAGAGTTGCATATAGCCCCTCCCCTCTACGTCACCCCCAGTCATTCGACCAAGGACAAAAACGAGAAAGGAGGAACCAAGGGTGTAGTGGTGACTGGAGTATAATTTAAAAATAAATACCTGCCTTAAAAACAGGGCGGGCCGTGGACTGATCACACTACAGAAGAAATGAATTTATCAGGTAAGCATAAATTATGTTTTCTTCTGTTAAGTGTGATCAGTCCACGGGTCATCATTACTTCTGGGATACCAATACCAAAGCAAAAGTACACGGATGACGGGAGGGATAGGCAGGCTCTTTATACAGAAGGAACCACTGCCTGAAGAACCTTTCTCCCAAAAATAGCCTCCGAGGAAGCAAATGTGTCAAATTTGTAAAATTTGGAAAAAGTATGAAGTGAAGACCAAGTTGCAGCCTTGCAAATCTGTTCAACAGAGGCCTCATTCTTGAAGGCCCAAGTGGAAGCCACAGCTCTAGTAGAATGGGCTGTAATTCTTTCAGGAGGCTGCTGTCCAGCAGTCTCATAAGCTAAACGTATTATACTACGAAGCCAAAAAGAAAGAGAGGTTGCCGAAGCCTTTTGACCTCTCCTCTGTCCAGAGTACACGACAAACAGAGAAGACGTTTGTCGAAATTCCTTAGTTGCCTGTAAGTAAAATTTTAGGGCACGAACTACGTCCAGATTATGTAGTAAGCGTTCCTTCTTTGAAGAAGGATTTGGACACAAAGAAGGAACAACAATCTCTTGATTGATATTCCTGTTAGTGACTACCTTGGGTAAGAACCCAGGTTTAGTACGCAGAACTACCTTATCCGAATGAAAAATCAAATAAGGAGAATCACAATGTAAGGCTGATAACTCCGAGACTCTTCGAGCCGAGGAAATAGCCATTAAAAATAGAACTTTCCAAGATAACAACTTTATATCAATGGAATGGAGGGGTTCAAACGGAACGCCCTGTAAGACATTTAGAACAAGATTTAAACTCCATGGTGGAGCAACAGTCTTAAACACAGGCTTAATCCTCGCTAAAGCCTGACAAAAAGCCTGAACGTCTGGCACTTCTGACAGACGTTTGTGTAATAGAATAGACAGAGCTGAGATCTGTCCCTTTAATGAACTAGCAGATAAACCCTTTTCTAAACCTTCTTGTAGAAAAGACAATATCCTAGGAATCCTAACCTTACTCCAAGAGTAACCTTTGGATTCACACCAGTATAGGTATTTACGCCATATTTTATGGTAAATCTTTCTGGTAACAGGCTTCCTAGCCTGAATTAAGGTGTCAATAACTGACTCAGAAAACCCACGTTTTGATAAAATCAACCGTTCAATTTCCAAGCAGTCAGCTTCAGAGAAGTTAGATTTTGATGTTTGAAAGGACCCTGTATCAGAAGGTCCTGTGTCAGAGGTAGAGACCAAGGTGGACAGGATGACATGTCCACCAGGTCTGCATACCAAGTCCTGCGTGGCCATGCAGGTGCTATCAGAATCACTGATGCTCTCTCTTGTTTGATTCTGGCAATCAATCGAGGAAGCATCGGGAAGGGTGGAAACACATAAGCCATCCTGAAGTCCCAAGGTGCCGTCAGGGCATCTACTAGGACTGCTCCTGGATCCCTGGATCTGGACCCGTAGCGAGGAAGCTTGGCGTTCTGTCGAGACGCCATGAGATCTATCTCTGGTTTGCCCCAACGTCGAAGTATTTGGGCAAAGACCTCCGGATGAAGTTCCCACTCCCCCGGATGAAAAGTCTGACGACTTAAGAAATCCGCCTCCCAGTTTTCCACTCCCGGGATGTGGATTGCTGACAGGTGGCAAGAGTGAGACTCTGCCCAGCGAATTATCCTTGATACTTCCATCATTGCTAGGGAGCTTCTTGTCCCTCCCTGATGGTTGATGTAAGCTACAGTCGTGATGTTGTCCGACTGAAACCTGATGAACTCCCGAGTTGTCAACTGGGGCCAGGCCAGAAGGGCATTGAGAACTGCTCTCAATTCCAGAATGTTTATTGGCAGGAGACTCTCCTCCTGACTCCATTGTCCCTGAGCTTTCAGAGAATTCCAGACGGCACCCCAACCTAGAAGGCTGGCGTCTGTTGTTACAATTGTCCAGTCTGGTCTGCTGAATGGCATCCCCCTGGACAGATGTGGTCGAGAAAGCCACCATAGAAGAGAATTTCTGGTCTCTTGATCCAGATTCAGAGAAGGGGACAAGTCTGAGTAATCCCCATTCCACTGACTCAGCATGCACAATTGCAGTGGTCTGAGGTGTAAGCGAGCAAATGGCACTATGTCCATTGCCGCTACCATTAAGCCGATTACCTCCATGCATTGAGCCACCGATGGGTGTTAAATGGAATGAAGGGTGCGGCAAGCACTTTGAAGTCTTATTAACCTGTCTTCTGTCAGGTAAATCTTCATTTCTACAGAATCTATAAGAGTCCCCAGGAAGGGAACTCTTGTGAGTGGGACGAGTGAACTTTTCTTTTCGTTCACCTTCCATCCATGTGACCTTAGAAATGCCAGTACTAACTCTGTATGAGACTTGGCATTTTGAAAGCTTGAAGCTTGTATCAGAATGTCGTCTAGGTAGGGAGCTACCGAAATTCCCCTCGGTCTTAGTACCGCCAGAAGAGCACCTAGAACCTTTGTGAAGATTCTTGGCGCTGTAGCCAATCCGAATGGAAGAGCTACAAACTGGTAATGTTTGTCTAGAAAGGCAAATCTTAGATACCGGTAATGATCTTTGTGAATCGGTATGTGAAGGTAAGCATCCTTTAAGTCCACTGTGGTCATGTACTGACCCTCTTGGATCATAGGTAAAATTGTCCGGATAGTCTCCATTTTGAATGATGGAACTCTTAGGAATTTGTTTAGGATCTTTAAATCCAGGATTGGTCTGAAAGTTCCTTCTTTTTTGGGAACCACAAACAGATTTGAGTAAAACCCTTTTCCCTGTTCCAACCGTGGAACTGGATGGATTACTCCCATTAACAATAGTTCTTGTATGCAGCGCAGAAACGCTTCTCTCTTTGTTTGGTCTGTCGACAACCTTGACAGATGAAATCTCTCTCTTGGAGGAGAGTGTTTGAAGTCCAGAAGGTATCCCTGAGATATTATCTCTAGCGCCCAGGGATCCTGGACATCTCTTGCCCAAGCCTGGGCGAAGAGAGAAAGTCTGCCCCCCACTAGATCCGATCCCGGATCGGGGGCCCTCAATTCATGCTGTTTTAGTGGCAACAGCAGGTTTCCTGGCCTGCTTGCCCTTGTTCCAGGACTGGTTAGGTCTCCAGCCTTGTCTGTAGCGAGCACCAGATCCTTCTTGTTTTGGAGTAGTGGAAGTTGATGCTGCTCCTGCTTTGAAATTCCGAAAGGAACGAAAATTAGACTGTCTAGCCTTAGGTTTAGCTTTGTCTTGAGGTAGGGCGTGGCCCTTACCTCCTGTAATGTCAGCGATAATTTCTTTCAAACCAGGCCCAAATAAGGTCTGTCCCTTGAAAGGTATATTAAGTAATTTGGACTTAGAAGTTACATCAGCTGACCAGGATTTTAGCCACAGTGCTCTGCGCGCCTGAATGGCGAATCCGGAATTCTTAGCCGTAAGTTTAATTAAATGTACTACGGCTTCCGAAATGAATGAATTAGATAGCTTAAGTACTCTAAGCCTGTCTGAAATGTCGTCCAGCGTAGCTGAACTAAGATTCTCTTCTAGAGACTCAATCCAGAATGCCGCTGCAGCCGTGATCGGCGCAATGCATGCAAGGGGTTGCAATATAAAACCTTGTTGAACAAACATTTTCTTAAGGTAACCCTCTAATTTTTTATCCATTGGATCTGAAAAGGCACAGCTATCCTCCACCGGGATAGTGGTACGCTTAGCTAAAGTAGAAACTGCTCCCTCCACCTTAGGGACCGTTTGCCATAAGTCCCGCGTGGTGGCGTCTATCGGAAACATCTTTCTAAATATCGGAGGGGGTGAGAACGGCACACCGGGTCTATCCCACTCCTTAGTAATAATTTCAGTTAGTCTCTTAGGTATAGGAAAAACGTCAGTACTTGTTGGTACAGCAAAATATTTATCCAACCTACACATTTTCTCTGGTATTGCAACTGTGTTACAATCATTCAGGGCCGCTAACACCTCCCCTAGTAAAACACGGAGGTTTTCCAGCTTAAATTTAAAATTTTAAATATCTGAATCCAATCTGTTTGGATCAGAACCGTCAGCTGCAGAATGAAGCTCTCCGTCCTCATGTTCTGCCAGTTGTGACGCAGTATCTGACATGGCTCTAACGTTATCAGCGCACTCTGTTCTCACCCCAGAGTGATCTCGCTTGCCCCTTAGTTCTGGTAATTTAGCCAAAACCTCAGTCATAACAGTAGCCATATCTTGTAATGTTATTTGTAATGGCCGCCCAGATGTACTTGGCGTCGCCATATCGCGCACGTCCCGGGCGGGAGATGCAGGTACTGTCACGTGAGGCGAGTTAGTCGGCATAACTCTCCCCTCGTTGTTTGGTGAAATTTGTTCAATTTGTACAGATTGACTTTTACTTAATGTAGCATCAATACAGTTAGTACATAAATTTCTATTGGGCTCCACCTTGGCTTTAGTACAAATAGTACAGGTCTCATCTTCTGAATCAGACATGTTTAACAAACTAGCAAATAAACTTGCAATTTGGAAATACTATACAATAAAATTACAATGAAAAAAAAAAAAACGAACTGTGCTTGAAAAGCACTGAGTATATATAACAGATGAAATCAATCAGTTTTGTAAAAACAAATGTAACTTTAGCAAAGGATTGTATCCAGAAGCAAGAATTAACTAACCCTGAGGCATAAAAAAGTTAAAGATAAACGTTTTTTACCACAGTCAACTACAATCTTACAGCTCTGTTAGATTACTTCCCTCAAATTAGCTTTGAAGCTCCCTGGGTTCTGTAGAGATAACCGGAACATGCAGGAAAAACAAATGAGCTTTGACTGAAATTTTTGATGCGTAGCAAAAAGCGCCAAAAAGGTCCCACCCCCTCACACACAACAGTGAGAGAGATTAAGCAACTGTCATAATTAGATCCAGCAACTGCCAAGTGGAAAAATAGTGCCCAAACATTTTATTCACCCAGTACCTCAGAAAATAAAAACGATTTTACATTCCAGCAAAAACGTTTAACATAATTAAGAGTTATTAAAAAGCCTATTGTATTCTATTAGGCTAAAATCTTACATACACAGTGTAATTCCAGAGAAGTACCATTCTCCAGAAAACAGAAATGTAAATTATACATACATGATATAATGTCGGTATGGCAGTATTTTCTCAGCAATTCCATAGTTAGAAATAAAAACTGCTACATACCTCTTTGCAGAATAAACTGCCCGCTGTCCCCTGATCTGAAGTTTACCTCTCCTCAGATGGCAGAGAACAGCAATATGATCTTAACAACTCCGGCTAAAATCATAGTAAAAAACTCTGGTAGATTCTTCTTCAAACTCTACCAGAGAAGGAATAACACGCTCCGGTGCTATTAAAAAAATAACAAACTTTTGATTGAAGAAATAAAACTAAATAAAATCACCATAGTCCTCTCACACATCCTATCTAGTCGTTGGGTGCAAGAGAATGACTGGGGGTGACGTAGAGGGGAGGGGCTATATGCAACTCTGCTGGGTGAATCCTCTTGCACTTCCTGTTGGGGAGGAGTAATATCCCAGAAGTAATGATGACCCGTGGACTGATCACACTTAACAGAAGAAAACAGAATTTATGTTTACCTGATAAATTTCTTTCTCCAACGGTGTGTCCGGTCCACGGCGTCATCCTTACTTGTGGGATATTCTCTTCCCCAACAGGAAATGGCAAAGAGCCCAGCAAAGCTGGTCACATGATCCCTCCTAGGCTCCGCCTACCCCAGTCATTCGACCGACGTTAAGGAGGAATATTTGCATAGGAGAAACCATATGGTACCGTGGTGACTGTAGTTAAAGAAAATAAAATATCAGACCTGATAAAAAAAACCAGGGCGGGCCGTGGACCGGACACACCGTTGGAGAAAGAAATTTATCAGGTAAACATAAATTCTGTTTTCTCCAACTTTGGTGTGTCCGGTCCACGGCGTCATCCTTACTTGTGGGAACCAATACCAAAGCTTTAGGACACGGATGAAGGGAGGGAGCAAATCAGGTCACCTAAATGGAAGGCACCACGGCTTGCAAAACCTTTCTCCCAAAAATAGCCTCAGAAGAAGCAAAAGTATCAAACTTGTAAAATTTGGTAAAAGTGTGCAGTGAAGACCAAGTCGCTGCCCTACATATCTGATCAACAGAAGCCTCGTTCTTGAAGGCCCATGTGGAAGCCACAGCCCTAGTGGAATGAGCTGTGATTCTTTCGGGAGGCTGCCGTCCGGCAGTCTCGTAAGCCAATCTGATGATGCTTTTAATCCAAAAAGAGAGAGAGGTAGAAGTTGCTTTTTGACCTCTCCTTTTACCTGAATAAACAACAAACAGGGAAGATGTTTGTCTAAAATCCTTTGTAGCATCTAAATAGAATTTTAGAGCGCGAACAACATCCAAATTGTGCAACAAACGTTCCTTCTTTGAAACTGGCTTTGGACACAGAGAAGGTACGATAATCTCCTGGTTAATGTTTTTGTTAGAAACAACTTTTGGAAGAAAACCAGGTTTAGTACGTAAAACCACCTTATCTGCATGGAACACCAGATAAGGAGGAGAACACTGCAGAGCAGATAATTCTGAGACTCTTCTAGCAGAAGAAATCGCAACTAAAAACAAAACTTTCCAAGATAATAACTTAATATCAACGGAATGTAAGGGTTCAAACGGAACCCCCTGAAGAACTGAAAGAACTAAATTGAGACTCCAAGGAGGAGTCAAAGGTTTGTAAACAGGCTTGATTCTAACCAGAGCCTGAACAAAGGCTTGAACATCTGGCACAGCTGCCAGCTTTTTGTGAAGTAATACCGACAAGGCAGAAATCTGTCCCTTCAGGGAACTAGCAGATAATCCTTTGTCCAATCCTTCTTGAAGGAAGGATAGAATCCTAGGAATCTTAACCTTGTCCCAAGGGAATCCTTTAGATTCACACCAACAGATATATTTTTTCCAAATTTTGTGGTAAATCTTTCTAGTCACAGGCTTTCTGGCCTGAACAAGAGTATCGATAACAGAATCTGAGAATCCTCGCTTCGATAAAATCAAGCGTTCAATCTCCAAGCAGTCAGCTGGAGTGAAACCAGATTCGGATGTTCGAACGGACCCTGAACCAGAAGGTCTCGTCTCAAAGGTAGCTTCCAAGGTGGAGCCGATGACATATTCACCAGATCTGCATACCAAGTCCTGCGTGGCCACGCAGGAGCTATGT
>NC_069505.1:553539329-553582165 GCF_027579735.1 Bombina bombina | reverse complement strand
GCAGAGCGGCAAGGAGAATGACTGGGGGGCGGAGCCAGAGGGGGAGCTATATGGACAGCTCTTGCTGTGTGCTCTCCTTGCCTTTCCCTGTGGGGGAGAATATTTCCCACAAGTAATGGATGACGCCGTGGACCGGACACACCAATGTTGGAGAAATGGGGTTTAGTGTCCCTTTAACCCTACTCTAAATTTCAAATAAGCAGTAGATTTTTTTCAGGCAAATTTATTTTTTTCTCCCATTTTCCGGCCCCTGTATCATGTGACAGACATCAGCCAATCACAGACTAGTATATGTATAACCTATGAGCTTATGCACATTCTTGTTCCCCAGAAAGTGTGAATATAAAAAGACTGAGCAAAATTTGATAATGGAAGTGAATTGGAAAGTGTCTTAAAACTGCACACTCTATCTGAATCATTAAAGTGTATTTTGACTTGATTGTCCCTTTAAGTTGTTTTTATACCTTAATATCCCTAAAAAAATATTCATAATGATGAGAATGGGTAAATGTCTGTAGCTATGAAAGCAATGTTTTACAACACTCACCAGTAAGATCTCATTGTCCTCTTCAATTTTCCCTTTCCATTCATATCTAAAAAAAGAGAAGCTGGAATTTTAAGATAGGCAAATACTTGACACTAAAAGCACAAACACAGTATTATTAAAGGGATAGAAAGGGCAGTGCATAGATGCATTTTATATTTAAATAGAGGCACATTACCGAGATGCTCTTCACTTAAAGGGACATACATTCATGATTCAGACAGAACATACCATTTTAAAAAAAGTTTCCACTATACTTCTATTATTAAATTTGCTTTGTTCTCATGTTATTCTTTGTTGAAGAGATATCTATATAGGTAGTGTGCACACGTGTGAAACACTACAGGACAGGAAATAGTGCTGCCATCTACTGCTCTTGCTAATGTATACCATTAGTACTACATGACAGGAAATAGTGCTGCCATCTAGTGCTCTTGCTAATGTATACCATTAGTACTACATAACAGGAAATAGTGCTGCCCTCTAGTGCTCTTGCTAATGTATAACATTAGTACTACATGATAGGAAACAGTGCTGCCATCTAGTGCTCTTGCAAATGTATAACATTAGTACTACATGACAGGAAATAGTTCTGCCATCTAGTGCTCTTGCTAATGTATACCATTAGTACTACATAACAGGAAATAGTGCTGTCCTCTAGTGCTTTTGCTAATGTATAATATTAGTACTACATGACAGGAAATAGTGCTGCCATCTAGTGCTTTTGCTAATGTATAACATTAGTACTACATGACAGGAAATAGTGCTGCCATCTAGTGCTTTTGCTAATGTATAACATTAGTACTACATGACAGTAAATAGTGCTGCCATCTAGTGCTCTTGCTAATGAATAACATTAGTACTACATGATAAGAAATAGTGCTGCCATCTAGTGCTCTTGCTAATGTATAACATTAGTACTACATGACAGGAAATAGTGCTGCCATCTAGTGCTCTTGCTAATGTATAACATTAGTACTACATGACATGAAATAGTGCTGTTATCTAGTGCTCTTGCTAATGTATAACATTAGTACTACATGATAGGAAATAGTGCTGCCATCTAGTGCTCTTGCTAATGTATAACATTAGTACTACATGACAGGAAATAGTGCTGCCATCTAGTGCTCTTGTTAATGTATAACATTAGTACTACATAACAGGAAATAGTGCTGCCCTCTAGTGCTCTTGCTAATGTATAACATTAGTACTACATGACAGTAAATAGTGCTGCCATCTAGTGCTCTTGCTAATGTATAACATTAGTACTACATGACAGGAAATAGTGCTGCCATCTAGTGCTTTTGCTAATGTATAACATTAGTACTACATGACAGGAAATAGTGCTGCATTGTCTTTTTATCATGTATTTGTTCATTATGCAAATCTGTATTTACTGGTCCTATACTTCTTTTAACAGAGCAGATGAATTAAAATGACAAAAACAAAACGAAAAAAAAAGTTCTCAGAGACATAAAACAAAGTAAACAAACAAAATTCCAGGTTTCAGATCTCTCTAAATGAACATTTGAACCTTAAAGGGACACTAAACCCAAATTTTTTCTTTCTTGATTCAGATAGAGCAGCAATTTTAAGCAACTTTATTTACTCCTATTATCAGTTTTTCTTCTTTCTCTTGCTATCTTTACTTAAAAAGCAGGAACATGATGCATAAGAGCCGGCCCATTTTTGGTTGAGAACCTGGGTTATGCTTGCTTATTGGTGGGTAAATGAAAGCCTCAAATAAGAAAGCGCTATCCAGGGTGCTGAACCTAAAATGGGCTGGCTGCTAAGATTTACATTTCTGCTTTTAAAATAAAGATAGCAAGAGAACGAAGAAAATGTGATAATAGGAGTAAATTAGAAAGTTGCTTAAAATTTCAAGCTTTATCTGATTCATGAAATAATAAATTTGGGTTCAGTGTCCCTTTAAACTCTGCATTTAAGCTCAATTAGAAAATCCCTGTAGTATAAAAGTCTGTAAGGCATGATAATAACACGTGCATCTTACATGGATGTGATCTGCGGTATGAGATTTACACAGGCTGCAAGTTTCTTCTCCACTAGACCCCTGGATAAGACAAAAACAAAATATACACAATATGAGAATCTGTCTATAACAAAGCTATTAATATAATATGTTCTGTACGATGCCTCTAGTTTGTATACAAACAACTAATTCATTAACACAAAAATAAAAGTAGCACAATCATGTCTTGGGGTCAGATCTTTCTTTCACTCCTCACATTCAGTCCTTGGCTAAAGCCTGCCGCTTCCACCTTAAAAACATCTCTAAAATTAGACACTTCCATACACAAGACACAACTAAGATTTTAATCCACTCTCTTATTCTTTCCCGCCTCAACTATTGCAACTCTATCCTCTCTGGTCTCCCTACCTGCTGCCTAGCTCTTTTACAATCCATAATGAATGCTTCTGCCAGACTCATCTTCCTTACACGTCGCTCTTCATCTGCTGCACCTCTCTGCCAATCTCTTCACTGGCTTCCTCTTGCCTCTAGGATCAAACACAAAACTCTCACTCTTACATACAAAGCCCTCAACTGCATTGCTCCCCCCTATATCTCAAACCTTGTCTCCAGATACTCTCCTTCCGTCCCCTTCGCTCTGCTCATGACCTCCTACTCTCCTCCTCTCTTGTCACCTCATCACACTCCCGTTTACAGGACTTCTCCAGACTGGCTCCCATCTTGTGGGACTCTCTGCCTCGCTCCACAAGACTCTCCCCTAGTTTTGAAAGCTTCAAGCGCTCCCTAAAGACTCTACTGTTCAGGGATGCATACAACCTACGCTAACCTTACTTTATACCAGTTCCTCTCCTCCATTGCTATCCCCTGAACCCCCTTAGCATGTAAGCTTAAGAGTCCAGCTGTTTGTAGATCACCTTCTCAAGAGCTGACTACAACAGTGCAACTCTTGGCAGGGCCCTCTACCCTATAATTGTTTTGTTCTACTCCGCCTTTGTTAACAGCGCTGCGGAATCTGTTGGCGCTCTACAAATAACCGATAATAATAATAATAATAATATATATATATATATTGTTCCTAGGGTATCCTTTGTTGAAGAGATAACTAGGTAGGCATCTGTAGCACTATATGGCAGGAAGCAGTGCTGCCATCGAGTGCTCTTGCAAATAGATAACATTTTTGCAAAACTGCTGCCATATTGTGCTTCTGACGCGTGCACGCTCCTGAGCTCACATCCCGGCTTTTCAACAAAAGAGAAGAAAGAAAATGTAATAATAGAAGTCAATTAGAAAGTTGTTCAAATGTGCCTGCTCTATCTGAATCATGACAGAAAAAGGTTTCATGTCCCTTTAATGGTTGGTTACAACGTCCCAATGCTATCCGTGTAAAGCCTGTAATCATATACAAAAGGCAAGGTCTAACCTCTCAGGACCAGCAGTGCTCTGCGGTTCCCCAGTGGCACTTTAACTATGTGTTTAGAGCATGTAATGTTATCACTATTATGTCCCTTTAATGGTTGGTTACAACGTCCCAATGCTATCTGTGTAAACCCTGTAATCATATACAAAAGGCAAGGTCTAACCTCTCAGGACCAGCAGTGCTCTGCGGTTCCCCAGTGGCACTTTAACTATGTGTTTAGAGCATGTAATGTTATCACTATTATGTCCCTTTAATGGTTGGCTACAATGTCACAATGCTATCTGTGTAAAGCCTGTAATCATATACAAAAGGCAAGGTCTAACCTCTCAGGACCAGCAGTGCTCTGCGGTTCCCCAGTGGCACTTTAACTATGTGTTTAGAGCATGTAATGTTATCACTATCATGTCCCTTTAATGGTTGGCTACAACAAATAGAGTCATAATGCTATCTGTGTAAAGCCTGTAATCATATACAAAAGGCAAGGTCTAACCTCTCAGGACCAGCAGTGCTCTGCGGTTCCCCAGTGGCACTTTAACTAAGTGTTTAGAGCATGTAATGTTATCACTATTATGTCCCTTTAATGGTTGGCTACAACAAATAGAGTCCCAATGCTATCCGTGTAAAGCCTATAATCATATACAAAAGGCAAGGTCTAACCTGTTGGTCTGAAGGAGAAATCTATTGGGCTAAGTATAATTCCCCTGCTTCTATGTGGGTAAAACGACATTACAGAGATACAACTAGGGATTGGAATAGAAAAAAGTCACAGGCCATTATATTGTTAAAATGACATGCATTAGAGCAGACATCCACAAATTTGTCCCTCCAGAGGTGATATGCTGGCTGAGCATCATGGGAAATGTAGTTCCAAACACCTCTGGAGGGCCAAGTTTGAGGATGTCTGCATTAGAACGTGTCCTCTTATCACTAGAGACACTGCAACAATATGTGTTTAACCCCCTCAAAGTGGTTTAACACATACTTAAAGAGCTGCAGAGCACTGCTGTTTCCAGCTTTGTAGCTAGTGCTGGTGATTGGATCAGCGGCAGTTTCCACTCAGGACCAGCGATGCTCTGCGGTTCCCCAGTGGCACTTTAACTATGTGTTTAGAGCATGTAATGTTATCACTTTTATGGCCCTTTAACTTTGAGGTATGAGGAGGGGATGTAGACATTTTTCTGTTACAACACTACACTAAATGGATTTTTAAATAAGATAGATTATCCCCATATAGCCTTAAAGGGACACTCAAGTCAAACTTAAACTTTCATGATTCAGATAGAGCATGCAATTTTAAGCAACTTTCTAATTTACTCCTATTATCACATTTTCTTTGTTCTCTTGGTATCTTTATTTGAATTTGAGCTTAGGAGCCGGCCCATTTTTGGTTCAGAACCTGGGCAGCACTTGCCGATTGGTGGCTACATTTAGACACCAATCAGAAAGTGCTACCCAGGTGCTGAACCAAAAATGGGCCGGATCCTAAATTTACATTCTTGCTTTTTCACATAAAGATACCAAGAGAACAAAGAAAAATTGATAATAGGAGTACATTAGAAAGTTGCCTAAAATTGCTGCTCTATCTGAATCGTGAAAGTTTAATTTTGACTAGACTGTTCCTTTAATGAAGAAATACTCTTAAGCCAATTAATGTAAATTATATGCGTATCTGGTAAATTACGGTTTAAAATATCACAAAAAAACACAAATAGCAGGCGCATATTGTCACATACACCACACGTAGATGCGAGTTTGCATTTCAGAACTCTGCCAGTTGCTATTAAAAGTAGACAGTAAACATATTGAGATCACGTTGAGATATAAAATGTTTAAAGGGACATTAAAGGGTCAGTAAACAGAAGACTTTGTTTATTAGAAAAAAATTCCCAGTCGTATATTCTAAACTCCGCCCTCTATGACACAATCTAATGTTTTTGTTTTTCTATCCGCCCCTTGACACGCCCCCTGACCATGCTAATGAGCGCGCTCATGAAACTCATGGAAATAAAGGCACTGAGCAACAACGGAAAAAAATGAAAATACCGGTATAAGGTACAATGCAGTATGTGCTTTATCCAGTTACATATTTTTCTTCCTATCTGGTACAATCTTTTTTTCTTATACAGCCTAGCATACATATTCTGCATGAAAAAATAGTGAATCATTGCTACACATTCTTATTTCTGTTTCATTAATCAGATAGGTGCATATCTTAATTGACTGCACTAAATTAACTGTTAATTTAAACTATTGATTGCAAAAGCGGCAATCCGTTGTTTACCTCACTGACAGTCAGTTTGACAGCTGAGGGAAAGAGTAACAAAGTGCGCATGCGCAGAATCCGATTTATTTTTTATAATGACGGAGCGCGCTCAATAGAACGCAATGGCGCGATTGGTAACGCAGTGATAGGCAGAACAGACAAAAGGTTAGTAAGAAGAAGCGCTGGGCGGGCTGTCTAATTGCAAATAAAAGAAATTATGAGGGTAAAATATAAAGATTAATAGAAAACGTTTTAAAAAAAAAAGCTGCTTATAAATATAATTAAACAAGATATTTTTGATTAAAGAATTAAAATATTAATGTTTACTGTCCCTTTAAACTGCTGGGTACAACTACAGTAAGCACGGTTATTGTTTCCCCCCCTGTACCTACCGCTCTCTTTGAAAGGGACAGTCAAGTCCAAAATAAACTTTCATGATTCAGATAGGGCATGCAATTTTAAACAACTTTCCAATTTACTTTTATCACCAATTTTGCTTTGTTCTCTTGGTATTCTTAGTTGAAAGCTAAACCTAGGCGGTTCATATGCTAATTTCTTAGACCTCGAAGGCCGCTTCTGCAGTTGACAGTTTTTCACCACTAGAGGGCGTTAGTGCTTGTATTTCATATAAATAACATTGAGCTCATGCTCATCAATTTACCAAGGAGTAAGCACTGATTGGCTAAAATGCAAGTCTGTCAAAATAACTGAAATAAGGCGGCAGTTTGCAGAGGATTAGATACAAGGTAATCACAGAGGTAAAAAGTGTATTAATATAACTGTGTTGGTTATGCAAAAGTAAGGAATGGGTAATTAAGGGATTATCTTTTAAAACAACAAAAATTCTGGTGTTGACCGTCCCTTTAAAGCCATTCTCTTATTTTAACTGATTACAGAATCTAGCTGGTAAATGCATTTTATACTGGGGGCCGCCATCTTGTAGCATATTGTTGCATTCTGTGATAGAGCTTCACTAACTGCTACTTGTAAAGGGTTAAAATAAGGGTTAAAATAAGAGAACAACACTGAAAACAGCTGCAGGTACATCAGGAAAACCAATACCATGGTGAGTAGTAACCATTCTCTTGTAGTTGTACTCAGCAGTTTAATGTCCCTTTAAAGTGATGGTAAATTTCAGACTTTAAGAATGTTGCAATGAAAAACAAAATTTCTGCTTACCTGATAAAAAAAATTCTTTCCGGGCATGGAGAGTCCACGACTTCATTCCAATTACTAGTGGGATATTCACCTCCTGGCCAGCAGGAGGAGGCAAAGAGCACCCAAGCAAAGCTGTTAAAGGGGCATTCCAGTCAAAATATAAATGCACATAGATTTATTGCATCTTTAAATGGAAACATATTTTCAATATACCTGTATTGGCAAAAATGCTTCTATTAAGAGTTATCACTGTTTTAGTGTTAACATTTTTCTGTGCATGTGAAGCCCAGCTAGATATTTTCACTGCACCCACTTTTTAAATAATAAAGCTGCTCAGATAATCAGTGGGGCTCATGTCAGCAATTAACAAATGGAGTCATTACCAGATGGTACAAGCACCTTAGGCTCTCCGAAGAAGTGTTGTGTTTAAAATGCTGGTGCACGGTGCATATACAAATACACTTTTGAAACAGCTATAGCTTTTATTAGAAGCATTTTTGCTAATGCATGTATATTACAAAATTGCTTCTGTTCAATACCGAAATGCACCCATGTGGTTTCCAATTTTGGCTGGAATATCCCTTTAAGTGTAACTTACCTTACCCATAATTCCCAGTCATTCAACCGAAGGAAAATGGAAAAAGTTGAAACACAAGGTAAAAGAGGTGCCTGAGGTTTACTCAAAAAAACTGCCGATATAAAATTAAAAAGAGGGCGGGGTCGTGGATTCTCCATGCCCGGAAAGAAAGAAATGTATCAGGTAAGCATACATTTTGTTTTCTTTCCTATGGCATGGAGAGTCCACAACTTCATTCCAATTACTAGTGGGAACCAATACCCAAGCTAGAGGACACAGATTGAAAAGGGAGGGAGACCAAGATAGGCGGACCTAAACAGAAGGCACCACCGCTTGAAGAACCTTTCTCCCAAAAGAGGCCTCAGCCGAGGCAAAAGTATCAAATTTGTAGAATTTGTAAAAAGTATGCAAAGAGGACCATGTTGCCGCCTTGCAAATCTGCTCCACAGAAGCTTCATTTTTGAAAGCCCAGGATGAGGAGACAGTCCTAGTGGAATGAGCCGTAATTCTCTCAGGAGGCTGCTGTCCAGCTGTCTCATAAGCTAAATGGGTAACACTTCTTAACCAGAAGGAAAGGGTAGAAGTGGCCTTCTGACCTTTACGCTTGCCAGAAAAAAACACAAATAGGGCAGAACATTAACAAAAATCTTAAGTTGCTTGAAAGAAAAATTTAAGCACGCACAACGTCAAGGTTATGCAACAGACGTTCTTTCTGAGAAGAAGGAATAGGACAAAAAGAAGGAACAACAATTTCGTGATTAATGTTTCGATCTGACACAACCTTAGGGAGAAACCCCAACTTAATACGAGGACCGCCTTATCTGCATGAAAAACAAGGTACGTGGAATCACATTCCAGAGCCGAAAGCTCAGACACTCTGCGAGCAGAAGAAATAGCACAAAGAAACAAAACCTTCCTAGATAACAATTTAATATCAACAGAATGCTTCGGCTCAAACGGAGCCTGCTGCAAAACTTTAAGAACAAGGTTAAGACTCCAAGGAGTAGCAACAGATTTAAACACAGGCCTGATTCTGACCAGGGCCCAAACAAAAGCTAAATCAGCCAGGCGTTTGTGAAAAAGAATAGACAGTGCAGATAGCTGAACCTTCAGAGTACTGACTGACAACCCTTTCTCCAGATCATCCTGAAGAAAGGAAAAAATATGGGAATCCTCACCCGGCTCTAGGAGAAACCCTTAGATTTGCACCAATAAAGGTATTTACGCCATACCTTATGGTAAATCCTGCGAGTAACAGGTTTACGAGCCTGAAGCATAGTATCAATGACCGCCTCATAAAAACTATGTATAGACAAAATTAGGCGTTCAAACTCCAAGCAGTCAGCTTCAGAGAATCTAGATTTGGATGGAGAAATGGACCCTGAAATAGAAAGTCCTTCCTCAGAAGTAACCTCCAAGGTTGAAGAGATGACATCCTCACCAGATCCGCAAACCAGATCCTGCAAGGCCATGTAGGAGCTATTAGAATTACAGATGCTCTCTCCTGTTTGATACAAACAATGACTTGTGGAAGGAGAGCAAACGGAGGAAACAGGTATGCCAGTAAGAAGATCCATGCTAGAGCGTCTATCAGAGCGGCATGAGGGTCTTTGGATCTTGAACCGTACCTTGGAAGCTTGTCGTTTTGACGAGAAGCAATCAGATCCAACTCCGTATCCTCCCACCTGACGGTTATCTTTGAGAACACTTCCGGATGGAGAGCCCACTCCCCGGGATGAAAAGTCTGTCTGTTTAGAAAATCCGTCTCCCAGTTGTCCACTCCTGGAATATGGATGGCCGATAGGAAACAATTGTGAGCTTTCGCCCACAGCAGAATGCGTGTCACCTCCTTCATGGCCAAGGAACTCCGAGTTCCCCCCTGATGGTTAATGTAAGCCACTGAGCTGATGTTGTCCGACTGGAATTTGCTAAACCGGACTAAAGATAATTGAGGCCAAGCTGTCAAGGCATTGAAGATTGCTCTCAACTCCAAGATGTTTATGGGAAGAGAAGACTACTCGCGAGTCCACAGGCCCTGAGCTTTTAGAAAGCCCCAAACTGCTCCCAGCTTTACAGGCTGGCGTCTGTAGTCACAATCACCCAGGAAGGTCTCAGGAAGCAAGTGCCCCTAGACAGATGTTCCTGTGAAATCCACCACGAGAGAGAGAGTCTCTTGTTAGGAGATCCAGATCTATCCTCTGCGATAGATCTAAATGGTCTCTGTTCCATTGACTGAGCATGCATAACTGCAGAGGTCTCAGATGGAACCGAGCAAAGGGAATGATGTTCATGGAAGCAACCATCAGGCCAATCGCCTCCATGCATTGAGCCACTGATGGACGAATAGCAGACTGGAGAGAAAGGCACGAAGCATGAAGTTTAGATTTTCTGACATCCATCAGGAAAATCGACTTGGATAGGGAATCTATGATAGTCCCTAAGAAACACACACTTGTAGCTGGAGCAAGGTAACTCTTTTCCAGAATCAATTTCCACTCGTCGATACGTAGGTAAGACAACAACATCTCTGTATAAGATTTTGCTAGTTGAAAAGATGACGCCTGAACCAAGATGTCGTATAGGTAAGGTGCCACCGCAATTCCCTGAGATCTGATCATCACCAAAAGAGCCCCCAGAACCTTTGTGAATATTCTGGGAGTCGTGGCAAGACTAAACGGAAGTGCAACTGTAGATGCTTGTCCAAAAAAGCGAACCTCAGAAACTGGTGATGATCCTTGTGAATGGGAACATGAAGTTGTGCATCCTTCAGGTCTGTGGCCGTCATGAACTGACCTTCCAGATCAAATGGAAGAATGGAACGAATAGTTTCCATCTTGAAGGACGGAACGCTGAGGAATTTGTTGAGGCATTTTAGGTCTAGGATGGGACGGAAAGTTCCCTCCTTTTTGGAAACCATAAAGAGATTTAAATAGAATCCTTGACCCTGTTCCACTACAGCAGTGATTTTCAACCTTTTTTTTGCTGTGGCACACTTTTTTACATTAAAAAATCCTGCGGCACACCACCATCCCAAAATTTTACAAAATAACACATTGTAGCTTAATACAATATATATATATATATATATATATATATATATATACACACAAACATACATACATACACACACACTGTACTGTGCTGTCATGCCATGCCTCCTATAAACTATACATGACATATTGACATTCATTCACAAACAATCATAATGATTGCCTGTGAATGAATGTCAATATGTCATGGTTGTAAATTACGCCTGATGAGCCTGTCACATACCTCCCAATATTTTAAAATTTGAAAGAGGGACACCCCCGCACTGGGAAAAGTCCCCCCCCCATCAATCATCATCTCACTTAAAATAAAAAAAACAGCCCAGAATAAAAAAACAAGCAAAATTTAAAAAATATGTCACATTGTTGTCAGTCGGCCGCGGCACACCTGAGGATCTCTCACGGCACACTAGTGTGCCACGGCACACTGGTTGAAAAACACTGCTCTACAGGAACTGGAACAATTACTCCTAGGGAGGATGGGTCCTCTACGCAGTTTAAGAAGGCCTCCCTCTTTACCAGGTTTGTGGATAGTCTTGACAGGAGAAATCTGCCCCTTGGAGGGCAAGACTTGAATCCTATTCTGTAACCCTGGGATACTATGTCCACAGCCCACAGATCTGGGACATCGCGTATCCAAGCTTACTGAAAAAGAGAAAGCCTGCCCCCACTTGATCCAAAATTGGATCGGGGGCGGTCCCTTCATGCTGATTTAGAATCAGTGGAATACTTCTTGTTTTGCTTCCCCTTATTCCAAGGCTGACTGGACCACAAAGAGGTCTTGGATTGCTCTGGTTTGGAAGAAGAGGAGGAAGACTTCAGTCCTTTAAAGTTACGAAAGGAGCGAAAATTAGAATTCTGGCAACCCTTAAGTCTATTCTTCTTGTCCTTAGGTAGGAAAGATACCTTTCCACCTGTAATTTCAGAAATGATTTCCGCCAGACCAGGAACAAATAAAGTTTTACCTTTATAAAGGTAAAGACAAAAGCTTGGCTTTTGAAGTTACATCAGCCATCCAGGATTTTAACCACAGAGCTCTGCGAGCTAGAACAGTGAATCTAGACATCTTAGCTCCCAGTCTAATTACTTACATGTTAACATTGCAGATAAAGGTATTGGCCAGTTTAAGAGCTTTGATCCTATCTTGGATCTCCACTAACGTAGTCTGTTCTGATATCAGATCAGATAAGGCATCACACCAATAAGATGCTGCTCCCGCAACTGTAGCAATACTTGCCGCTGGTTGCCACTGTAATCCTTGATGAATGTACATCTTCTTTAAGTAAACCTCTAGCTTCTTATCCATGGGATCCTTAAAGGAACAACTATCCTCTATAGGAATATATAGGAATGGTAGTTCTTTTATCTAGAGTAGAGATAGCTCCTTCTACTTTAGGCACAGTGAGCCATGAGTCACGAATGGAGTCAGCAACAGGAAACATCTTTTTAAAAACAGGGGAAGGGGAAAAAGGAACCCCTGGTTATCCCATTCCTGAGCTATAATTTCAGACATCTTGTCTGGAACAGGAAAAACATCCACAGATGAGGGAGAATCATAAACTCTATTAAGTTTAGTGGACTTTTTAGGGTTGACAGCAACCAAAGGTTCGGAGTCGTCCAAAGTAGCTAGAACCTCCTTCAGAATCAACCAGAGATGTTCAAGCTTGAATCTGAAATTAACTTCCCCTGATTCTGAAGAATTTTCCCCCATCATGTCAGAGTCTGAGATCTCACCTTCAGAAGCTACTGAAGTATCCTCCTCATCAGACATTTGGGAACGGTTGACCAGTGCAGATTTAGAGGGGTCAGAAACCCTACTAGTAGAAATATGTTTAGATTTCCTCTTACGCTTACCCGAAGTAGGGAAAGCAGATAAAGCTGCAGACACAGCAGAAGTTATCTGCGCAGCAAAATCTCCTGGTAAATAAACACCCCCAGGAGGTTTAGAGGAACCGCAGGACACTGCATGTGAAACTATCAGAGCTTGAGACGTCTGAGGAGAAAGCTGAGGCATATTCTGAACAGCATTGTCCTGAGAGACATATGGCTCAGAAGGGAATAATTTATCTTTAAATTTTCAAAGTCTTAGCTAAGCAAGTAGAGCAAAATTGCACAGGAGGTACAACCTGAGCCTCCAGACAAAGCAAATATTTGTCGAAAGCAATGGATGAACTTTGGTCTGAGTTCATTTTAATTATATATATATATAAAAAATATGTGAATTATCTAACACCCGTACGGTATTAATAGTCAAACACCTCTTAGCATTAAAAAAAAACAAACTTCCTCACACCTCTATACCTCAGGCTAAGCGGAGGAGTCTTACCACACTGAGGCCGAAATTGCAGTATAAAACAGCAAGGGTTATCCGCTTATATCAGATCCTCTGTCAGAGTAGGTTTTCAGAGTTGGAAAGCTCAGCAATAAAATCGAAGCCAGTACAGAGATATGCGACAAGATCGCAAGATATCTAACTGGCTCCGCTCCACATATTTAAGACGGAAGGGAGGTGGCTCACGTGATGGGACTAAAAAAGAAAACTGCGTCACTGAAAAAGCGCCCGCCTTTCTGTCCGACCTAAGAAGAAACTTTAGTACTCCGCTCTACATCAAGAATGATCCTTTTAAATAAGTTAGGCACAGTGTGCCTCCTAATAAACCCTTCAGCCAGTCTCTCCAAAACACTAAGGGTCAAAATGATTAACCCCTTAAAGGGACAGTCAAGTCCCAAAAAAACTTTCATGATTCAAATAGGGCATGTCATTTTAAACAACTTCCCAATTTACTTTTATCAACAATTTTTCTTTGTTCTCTTGGTATTCTTAGTTGAATGCTAAACCTAGGAGGTTCATATGCCAATTTCTTAGACCTTAAAGGCCGCCTCTAATCAAGACAGTTTTTCACCACTAGAGGGCATTAGTTCATGTGTTTCACATAGATAACATTGAGCTCACGCACGGGAATTTACCGAGGAGTGAGCACTGATTGGCTAAAATGCAAGTCTATCAAATGAACTTTAATAAGGGGGCAGTCTGCAGAGGCTTAGATACAAGGTAATTACAGAGGTAAAACTTGTATTATTATACATGTGTTTGTTATGCAAAACTGAGGAATGTGAAATAAAGGGATTATACATCTTTTTAAACAACAAAAATTCTGGTGTTGACTGTCCCTTTAACGATTGTCCCCCATCAAGAATCACATATGTCAGTGCCTGCCAAACTGCCCAACTGTGAACCTAACTATAAAGTCTTGTCCCAGGATCCATTACAGGAATTAACCTCCAAAGTCCTGCCCTTCAATACCTAGAAGGCAAATGCACTGACCTGTGGATCCAGCTGCAGGGCAGGAACAGCTTCTTAGGTGTGATAGACTCTCCACTCTCTATCAGGGACCTAATAGAAAAAGAAAGAACAGAGTAACCAACCCTGGCTTTCTTTGAAGGGGTAGCAATAATGTTAGAAATAAAGCAAAGACAACCTTGCCACTTTTTAACTGCTAATAGCGACCATTACTCTTACTAAAGAGATTGACATGGACACAGCATAGCCCCAATCCTTGCTTGCAGGGAAAAGTACCCATAAAAGGATTAAATATCTTCAGACACCATCTTCACACATCCTCCATTGAATGACTAGGGATTACGGGTAAGGGAAGTTACACTTAACAGCTTTGCTATAGTGCTTTTTGCCTCCTCCTGCTGGCCAGGAGTTGAATATCCCACTAGTAATTGGAATAAAGTCGTGGACTCTCCATGCCATAGAAAAGAAAATATATTAGTGTACAAACAAAACTGCATAATTATTTTTTCCTCATTTCCTCTTTTGGCTGGGCTGTGACATAGAGAGCAGTCACACCCACTCTCTAAATAGGCTTTCAAAGGGCTGGGCTTCAAGAGTGTCATATGACACACACAATGATTGGATGTTTATAGGAATTGTCAAAAAAAAAGTTCATCCCAGTGGCCTGGCATAAGATTGTAATAGAAGTATTACTATACGCACAGATCAATTAGACTATATTCCCCCTTTGAAAAAAACAGAATTTATGCTTACCTGATAAATTACTTTCTCCAACGGTGTGTCCGGTCCACGGCGTCATCCTTACTTGTGGGATATTCTCTTCCCCAACAGGAAATGGCAAAGAGCCCAGCAAAGCTGGTCACATGATCCCTCCTAGGCTCCGCCTTCCCCAGTCATTCGACCGACGTAAAGGAGGAATATGCATAGGAGAAATCATATGATACCGTGGTGACTGTAGTTAGAGAAAATAATTCATCAGACCTGATTAAAAAACCAGGGCGGGCCGTGGACCGGACACACCGTTGGAGAAAGTAATTTATCAGGTAAGCATAAATTCTGTTTTCTCCAACATAGGTGTGTCCGGTCCACGGCGTCATCCTTACTTGTGGGAACCAATACCAAAGCTTTAGGACACGGATGATGGGAGGGAGCAAATCAGGTCACCTAGATGGAAGGCACCACGGCTTGCAAAACCTTTCTCCCAAAAATAGCCTCCGAAGAAGCAAAAGTATCAAATTTGTAAAATTTGGTAAAAGTGTGCAGTGAAGACCAAGTCGCTGCCTTACATATCTGATCA
Organism: Bombina bombina; assembly: GCF_027579735.1. Taxonomy (NCBI): domain Eukaryota; kingdom Metazoa; phylum Chordata; class Amphibia; order Anura; family Bombinatoridae; genus Bombina; species Bombina bombina. The sequence goes on along the minus strand of NC_069505.1, from coordinate 553,566,571 downwards.
ACAGAAGCCTCGTTCTTGAAGGCCCATGTGGAAGCCACGGCCCTCGTGGAGTGAGCTGTGATTCTCTCAGGAGGCTGCCGTCCGGCAGTCTCATAAGCCAATCGGATGATGCTTTTAAGCCAAAAAGAGAGAGAGGTAGAAGTTGCTTTTTGACCTCTCCTTTTACCAGAATAAACAACAAACAAGGAAGATGTTTGTCTGAAATCCTTTGTAGCCTCTAAATAGAATTTTAGAGCACGAACTACATCCAAATTGTGCAATAAACGTTCCTTCTTTGAAACTGGATTCGGACACAAAGAAGGCACAACTATCTCCTGGTTAATATTTTTGTTAGAAACAACTTTCGGAAGAAAACCAGGTTTAGTACGCAAAACCACCTTATCTGCATGGAACACCAGATAAGGAGGAGAACACTGCAGAGCAGATAACTCTGAAACTCTTCTTGCAGAAGAAATTGCAACCAAAAACAAAACTTTCCAAGATAATAACTTGATATCTATGGAATGTAAGGGTTCAAACGGAATCCCCTGAAGAACTGAAAGAACTAAATTGAGACTCCAAGGAGGAGTCAAAGGTTTGTAAACAGGCTTGATTCTAACCAGAGCCTGAACAAAAGCTTGAACATCTGGCACAGCCGCCAGCTATTTGTGAAGTAAAACAGATAAAGCAGAAATCTGTCCCTTCAAAGAACTTGCAGATAATCCTTTCTCCAAACCCTCTTGTAGAAAGGATAGAATCTTAGGAATTTTTATCTTGTTCCATGGGAATCCTTTAGATTCGCACCAACAGATATATTTTTTCCATATTTTATGGTAGATTTTTCTAGTTACAGGCTTTCTAGCCTGAATAAGAGTATCAATGACAGAATCTGAGAACCCACGCTTTGATAAAATCAAGCGTTCAATCTCCAAGCAGTCAGTTGGAGTGAGGCCAGATTCGGATGTTCGAACGGACCTTGAACAAGAAGGTCCTGTCTCAAAGGTAGCCTCCATGGTGGAGCCGATGACATATTCACCAGGTCTGCATACCAAGTCCTGCGTGGCCACGCAGGAGCTATCAAGATCACCGATACCCTCTCCTGTTTGATCCTGGCTACCAGCCTGGGAATGAGAGGAAACGGTGGGAACACATAAGCTAGGTTGAAGGTCCAAGGCGCTACTAGTGCATCCACTAGAGTCGCCTTGGGATCCCTGGATCTGGACCCGTAGCAAGGAACCTTGAAGTTCTGACGAGACGCCATCAGATCCACGTCTGGAATGCCCCATAATTGAGTTATTTGGGCAAAGATTTCCGGATGGAGTTCCCACTCCCCCGGATGAAATGTCTGACGACTCAGAAAATCCGCTTCCCAATTTTCCACTCCTGGGATGTGGATTGCAGACAAGTGGCAGGAGTGATTCTCTGCCCATTGAATTATTTTGGTCACTTCTTCCATCGCAAGGGAACTCCTTGTTCCCCCCTGATGGTTGACATATGCAACAGTCGTCATGTTGTCTGATTGAAACCTTATGAATTTGGCCTTTGCTAGCTGAGGCCAAGCCTTGAGAGCATTGAATATCGCTCTCAGTTCCAGAATGTTTATCGGTAGAAGAGATTCTTCCCGAGACCAAAGACCCTGAGCTTTCAGGGGTTCCCAGACCGCGCCCCAGCCCACCAGACTGGCGTCGGTCGTGACAATGACCCACTCTGGTCTGCGGAAGCTCATCCCTTGTGACAGGTTGTCCAGGGTCAGCCACCAACGGAGTGAATCTCTGGTCCTCTGATCTACTTGTATTGTCGGAGACAAGTCTGTATAATCCCCATTCCACTGACTGAGCATGCACAGTTGTAATGGTCTTAGATGAATTCGCGCAAAAGGAACTATGTCCATTGCCGCAACCATCAAACCTATTACTTCCATGCACTGCGCTATGGAAGGAAGAAGAACAGAATGTAGTACTTGACAAGAGCTTAGAAGTTTTGATTTTCTGGCTTCTGTCAGAAAAATCTTCATTTCTAAGGAGTCTATTATTGTTCCCAAGAAGGGAACTCTTGTTGACGGGGATAGAGAACTTTTTTCTACGTTCACTTTCCACCCGTGAGATCTGAGAAAGGCTAGGACAATGTCCGTATGAGCCTTTGCTTGTGGCAGAGACGACGCTTGAATCAGTATGTCGTCCAAGTAAGGTACTACTGCAATGCCCCTTAGTCTTAGCACCGCTAGAAGGGACCCTAGTACCTTTGTGAAAATTCTTGGAGCAGTGGCTAATCCGAATGGAAGTGCCACGAACTGGTAATGCTTGTCCAGAAAGGCGAACCTTAGGAACCGATGATGTTCCTTGTGGATAGGAATATGTAGATACGCATCCTTTAAATCCACCGTGGTCATGAATTGACCTTCCTGGATGGTAGGAAGAATTGTCTGAATGGTTTCCATTTTGAACGATGGAACCCTGAGAAATTTGTTTAGGATCTTGAGATCTAAGATTGGTCTGAATGTTCCCTCTTTTTTGGGAACTATGAACAGATTGGAGTAGAATCCCATCCCTTGTTCTCCTAATGGAACAGGATGAATCACTCCCATTTTTAACAGGTCTTCTACACAATGTAAGAATGCCTGTCTTTTTATGTGGTCTGAAGACAATTGAGACCTGTGGAACCTTCCCCTTGGGGGTAGCTCCTTGAATTCCAGAAGATAACCTTGGGAGACTATTTCTAGCGCCCAAGGATCCAGAACATCTCTTGCCCAAGCCTGAGCGAAGAGAGAAAGTCTGCCCCCCACCAGATCCGGTCCCGGATCGGGGGCCAACATCTCATGCAGTCTTGGTAACAGTGGCAGGTTTCTTGGCCTGCTTACCTTTGTTCCAGCCTTGCATTGGCCTCCAGGCTGGCTTGGTTTGAGAAGTATTACCCTCTTGCTTAGAGGATGTAGAACTTGAGGCTGGTCCGTTTCTGCGAAAGGGACAAAAATTTGGTTTATTTTGAGCCTTAAAAGACCTATCCTGAGGAAGGGCGTGGCCCTTTCCCCCAGTGATATCTGAAATAATCTCTTTCAAGTCAGGGCCAAACAGCGTTTTCCCCTTGAAAGGGATGTTAAGCAATTTGTTCTTGGAGGACGCATCCGCTGACCAAGACTTTAGCCAAAGCGCTCTGCGCGCCACAATAGCAAACCCTGAATTTTTCGCCGCTAATCTAGCTAATTGCAAAGTGGCGTCTAAAGTAAAAGAGTTAGCCAATTTAAGAGCGTGAACTCTGTCCTTATTACTGAATATGTGAAAAAGTATGAAGGAATTGTTCAAAATTCACCAAAATTTCACCACAGTGTCTTAAAGCCTTAAAAGTATTGCACACCAAATTTGAAAGCTTTAACTCTTAAAATAACGGAACCGGAGCCGTTTTTATATTTAAACCCTATACAGTCCCTGGTATCTGCTTTGCTGAGACCCAACCAAGCCCAGAGGGGAATACGATACCAAATGACGCCTTCAGTAAGCTTTTTCTGTGTATCTGAGCTCCTCACACATGCATCTGCATGCCTTGCTTCCCAAAAACAACTGCGCATTAGTGGCGCGAAAATGAGGCTCTGCCTATGATTAGAGAAGGCCCCCAGTGAAAAGGGTGTCCAATACAGTGCCTGCCGTTTTTTTAACATAATTCCCAAGAATAAAATAACTCCTCAAAGCTATAAACTATTAAAAATGCTTATAAACTAATCGTTTTAGCCCAGAAAAATGTCTACCAGTCTTTAAAGCCCTTGTGAAGCCCTTTATATCTTATTAATAAAATGGCTTACCGGATCCCATAGGGAAAATGACAGCTTCCAGCATTACCAAGTCTTGTTAGAAATGTGTCATACTTCAAGCAGCAAAGTCTGCACACTGTTTCCCCCAACTGAAGTTACTTCATCTCAACAGTCCTGTGTGGAAACAGCCATCGATTTTAGTAACGGTTGCTAAAATCATCTTCCTCTTACAAACAGAAATCTTCATCTCCTTTCTGTTTCAGAGTAAATAGTACATACCAGCACTATTTTAAAATAACAAACTCTTGATTGAAGAATAAAACTACATTTAAACACCAAAAAACTCTAAGCCATCTCCGTGGAGATGTTGCCTGTGCAACGGCAAAGAGAATGACTGGGGAAGGCGGAGCCTAGGAGGGATCATGTGACCAGCTTTGCTGGGCTCTTTGCCATTTCCTGTTGGGGAAGAGAATATCCCACAAGTAAGGATGACGCCGTGGACCGGACACACCTATGTTGGAGAAACAGTCTTCACTATTGTCTGCTTTCTGTGTTATTTCTCTGCACAATTGGAAAACATACACCAAGAGGGAGTGTTGAGGGGCCTTATACCTACCTGCCTAACCACTAAGAGCAGAGTTATAGCTAAAAGTGTGTGAGTACCTGACCACTCATAAATATATTGATTTGTTCTTCACTATTATCTGTTTCCCTTTTTTTCCCCTGAGGTCTATTTCCAGGATTAACCCAGCACCCAAAAGAATCTGGAGGAAATCTCAACCTGTGGGATTAAAGGACTATATCCTTTTACTTTATACAAATTGTTTTGGCATTTTCACCATTTATTTGTGTATAAGTTTATATTTGAGTGAACACACACACACATATATATATATATATATATATATATATATATATATATATATATATATATATATATATATATTTTTTTTTTTTTTTTTTTGAAAATCTGAAAAAATGACAGCCTTTTACTTGGGTTTTCTATGCAACTCTGTCTCCATTTAGCTTGCAATACACCTCTATTTGTGCGGATTACAGGTTACAGATTCTGTTGCATTCCATAAAAATTTGAGCATGACGTGAAGTTCATGGAGCAAATTGTAGGAAAAAGAAAATTTATGCTTACCTGATAAATTTGTTTCTTTTTAGACACGATGAGTCCACGGACCATCATCCTTACTTGTGGGATTACACCTCCTGGTCAGCAGGAGGAGGCAAAGAGCACCACAGCAAAGCTGTTATATTAAGCTCCTCCCTTCCCTCCCACTCCAGTCATTCAACCAAAGTTAGGAAGAGAAAGGAAAAGCTAAGGTGCAGAGGTGTCTGAAGTCTACAAAAAATTAACAACCTGTCTTAAAAGAACAGGGCAGGCCGTGGACTCATCGTGTCTAAAAAACACAATTTATGCTTACCTGATAAATTTATTTCTCTTGTGGTGTATCCAGTCCACGGATCATCCATTACTTGTGGGATATTCTCATTCCCAACAGGAAGTTGCAAGAGGAAACCCACAGCAGAGCTGCAATATAGCTCCTCCCCTGTCATAGCCAGTCATTCGACCGAAAACAAGCCGAGAAAGGAGGAACCATAGGGTGCAGTGGTTACTGTAGTTTAAATTTAAAAATTACCTGCCTTAAAATGACAGGGCGGGCCGTGGACTGGATACACCACAAGATAAATAAATTTATCAGGTAAGCATAAATTGTGTTTTCTCTTGTAAGGTGTATCCAGTCCACGGATCATCCATTACTTGTGGGATACCAATACCAAAGCTAAAGTACACGGATGAAGGGAGGGACAAGGCAGGAACTTAAATGGAAGGAAACACTGCCTGTAAAACCTTTCTCCCAAATATAGCCTCCGAAGAAGCAAAAGTATCAAATTTGCAAAATTTTGAAAAAGTATGAAGCGAAGACCAAGTCGCCGCCTTGCAAATCTGTTAAAAAGAAGCCTCATTTTTAAAGGCCCAAGTGGAAACCACAGCTCTAGTGGAATGAGCTGTAATCCTTTCAGGAGGCTGCTGTCCAGCAGTCTCATAGGCTAAGCGGATTAAGCTTCTTAGCCAAAAAGAGGGAGAGGTTGCCGAAGCCTTTTGATCTCTCCTCTGTCCAGAGAAGACAACAAACCAAGCAGATGTTTGACGAAAATCTTTAGTAGCTTGTAAGTAAAAACTTTAAAGCACGGACCACGTCCAGATTGTGAAACACAAGGATGGAACAACAATCTCTTGATTGATATTCTTGTTAGATACCACCTTAGGTAAAAACCCAGATTTGGTACGCAGGACTACCTTATCCGTATGAAAAATCAGATAAGGAGAATCACATTGTAAGGCAGATAACTCAGGGACTCTACGAGCCGAGGAAATAGCTACCAAAAAAAAAGGACTTTCCAAGATAAAAGTTTGATATCTATGGAATGAAGAGGTTCAAACGGAACTTCTTGAAGAACCTTAAGAACCAAGTTTAAGCTCCATGGTGGAGCAACCGGTTTAAACACAGGCTTGATTCTAACTAAAGCCTGACAAAATGCCTGAACGTCTGGAACATCTGCCAGACGCTTAACTAGCTGACAATCCTTTTTCCAAACCTTCTTGGAGAAAAGATAATATCCTAGGAATCCTGACCTTACTCCATGAGTAACCCTTGGATTCACACCAATAAAGATATCTACGCCATACCTTATGATAAATTTTCCTGGTGACAGGCTTTCATGCCCGTATTAAGGTATCAATAACTGACTCGGAGAAGCCACGCTTTGATAAAATCAAGCGTTCAATCTCTAGGCAGTCAGCCGCAGAGAAATTAGATTTGGATGGTTGGAAGGACCCTGAATGACATGTCCACTAGATCTGCATACCAGGTCCTGCGTGGCCACGCAGGTGCTATCAGAATCACCGATGCTCTCTCCTGCTTGATCTTAGCAATCAGTCGAGGGAGCAGAGGAAACGGTGGAAACACATAAGCCAGGTTGAAAGACCAGGGCACTGCAAGAGCATCTATCAGTGTCGCCTTGGGATCCCTGGACCTGGATCCGTAACACGGAAGCTTGGCGTTCTGGCGAGTCGCCATGAGATCCAGTTCTGGTTTGCCCCAACGATGAATCAGTTGTGCAAATACCTCCGGATGGAGTTCCCACTCTCCCGGATGAAAAGTCTGACGACTTAGAAAATCCGCCTCCCAGTGCTCTACACCTGGGATATGGATAGCTGATAGGTGGCAAGAGTGAATCTCTGCCCAGCGAATTATTTTTGAAACTTCTAACATCTCTAGGGAACTTCTTGTTCCCCCTTGATGGTTGATGTAAGCTACAGTCGTGATGTTGTCCGACTGAAATCTGATGTACCTCAGAGTTGCTAACTGAGGCCAAGCCTGAAGAGCCTTGAATATCGCTCTTAGTTCCAGAATATTTATTGGAAGGAGAGACTCCTCCTGAGTCCACGATCCCTGAGCCTTCAGGGAGTTCCAGACTGCACCCCAACCTAGAAGGCTGGCATTTGTTGTTACAATTGTCCAATCTGGCCTGCGAAAGGTCATACCTTTGTACAGATGGACCCGAGATAGCTACTAGGGAAAAGAATCCCTGGTCTCTTGGTCCAGATTCAGTTGAGGGGACAAATCTATGTAATCCCCGCTCCACTGACTGAGCATGCATAGTTGCAGCGGTCTGAGATGTAAGCGTGCAAACGGCACTATGTCCATTGCCGCTACCATTAAGCCGATTACTTCCATACACTGAGCCAACGAAGGGCGCGGAATGGAATGAAGAACACGGCAGGAATTTAGAAGCTTTGATAACCTGGACTCCGTCAGGTGAATTTTCATTTTTATAGAATCTATCAGAGTCCCTAGAAAGGAAACTCTTGTGAGTGGGGATAGAGAACTCTTTTCCTCGTTCACTTTCCACCCATGCGACCTCAGAAATGCCAGTACTACGTCCGTATGAGACTTGGCAATTTGGAAGTTTGACGCCTGTATCAGGATGTCGTCTAAATAAGGGGCTACTGCTATGCCCCGCGGCCTTAGGACCGCCATAAGCGACCCTAGAACCTTTGTAAAGATTTTTGGGGCTGTAGCTAATCCAAAGGGAAGAGCTACAACTGGTAATGCCTGTCTTGGAAGGCAAACCTGAGAAACCGATGATGATCTTTGTGTATCGGAATGTGAAGATAAGCATCCTTTAGATCCACTGTAGTCATATATTGACCCTCCTGGATCAGTGGTAGGATGGTACGAATAGTTTCCATCTTGAACGACGGAACTTTGAGGAATTTGTTTAAGATCTTTAGATCCAAAATTGGTCTGAAGGTTCCCTCTTTTTTGAGAACCACAAACAGATTTGAGTAAAAACCCTGTTCCTGTTCTCTCCCATAACTAGGAGGTCTCGTACACAGTGTAAGAATGCCTCTCTCTTTATCTGGTGTGCAGATAATTGTGAAAGGTGAAATCTCCCTTTTGGGGGGAAGCTTTGAAGTCCAGAAGATATCCCTTGGATATAATTTCCAACGCCCAGGGATCCTGAACATCTCTTGCCAACGCCTGGGCGAAGAGTGAAAGTCTGCCCCCTACTAGATCCGTTACCGGATAGGGGGCCGTTCCTTCATGCTGTCTTAGAGGCAGCAGCAGGCTTTTTTGACCTGCTTACCTTTTTTTCAGGTCTGGTTTGGTCTCCAGACCGTCTTAGATTGAGCAAAAGTTCCCTCTTGTTTATTATTAGAGGAAGTTGATGCCGCACCTGCCTTGAAGTTTTGAAAGGCACGAAAATTAGACTGTTTGGCCCTAGATTTGGACCTGTCCTGAGGAAGGGCATGACCTTTTCCTCCAGTGATATCAGCAATAATCTCCTTCAAACCAGGCCCGAATAGGGTCTGCCCCTTGAAGGGAGTGTTAAGTAGCTTAGATTTTGAAGTCACGTCAGCTGACCATGATTTAAGCCATAGCGCTCTGCGCGCCTGTATAGCAAAACCAGAATTCTTAGCCGTTAGTTTAGTCAAATGAACAATGGCATCAGAAATAAAAGAATTGGCTAGCTTAAGTGCTCTAAGTTTGCCAAGTATGTCATCCAATGGAGTCGCTACCTGTAAAGCCTCTTCCAGAGACTCAAACCAGTACGCCGCAGCAGCAGTGACAGGGGCAATGCATGCAAGGGGCTGTAGGATAAAACCTTGTTGAATAAATATTTTTTTAAGGTAACCTTCTAATTTTTTATCCATTGGATCTAAAAAAGCACAACTGTCCTCGACAGGGATAGTAGTACGCTTTGCTAGAGTAGAAACTGCTCCCTCCACCTTAGGGACTGTCTGCCATAAGTCCCGTGTGGTGGCGTCTATTGGAAACATTTTTCTAAAAATAGGAGGGGAAGAGAACGGCACACCTGGTCTATCCCATTCCTTATTAATAATTTTTGTAAACCTTTTAGGTATTGGAAAAACATCAGTACACACCGGCACTGCAAGTATTTATCCAGTCTACACAATTTCTCTGGCACTGCAATGGAATCACAGTCATTCAGAGCAGCTAAAACCTCCCTAAGCAACACGCGGAGGTGTACAAGCTTAAATTTAAATGTAGAAATATTAGAATCAGGTATCTTCCTGAGTCATTAACATCACCCACTGACTGAAGCTCTCTTTCCTCAGCTTCTGCATATTGTGAGGCAGTATCAGACATGGTTCTTAAAGCGTCAGTATGCTCTGCATTTTGTCTCACCCCAGAGCTATCTCGCTTACCTCTAAGTTCAGGTAGTCTGGCTAATACTGCTGACAGTGTATTATCCATGACTGCCGCCATGTATTGTAAAGTAAACGCTGTGGGCGCCCTAGATGTACTTGGCACCATTTGAGCGTGAGTCCCTTAAGCGGGAGTCAAAGGGTCTGACACGTGGTGATAAAAAATTTTAAAAGACAGAAAATGATCTTTATTGCCTAAAATGAAAACAGTACATTTGGTACACATTCTAGAAGGGGGTTCCACCATGGCTTTTAAACATAATGAACAAGGAGTTTCTTCTATGTCAGACATGTTTATACAGACTAGCAATGAGACTAGCAAGCTTGGAAAACACTTTAAATCAAGTTAACAAGCAAATATAAAAAACGGTACTGTGCCTTTAAGAGAAACAAATGTTGTCAGAATTTGAAAAACAGTGAAAAAAGGCAGTAAATCAAACGAAATTTTTACAGTGTATGTAATAGACTAGCAGAGCATTGCACCCACTTGCAAATGGATGATTAACCCCTTAGTTCAAAAAACGGATCAAAAAAACGAAATAGACGTTTTTTAACAGTCACAACCAACTGCCACAGCAAGCTGTAGCCCTACCTTCCCCAATAAACGACTTTGGAAAGCCTTTGGGCCCTTTAGAGATGTCCTATAGCATTCAGAGGGCCTTTGAGGGAATCTGGATGTCTTAGTTTGTAATTTTAACTGCACAAAAAAACGTTAAAATAGGCCCCTCCCACTCATAGTAACACAGTGGAAAGCCTCAGGAAACTGTTTCTAGGCAAAATTTAAGCCAGCCATGTGGAAAAAACTAGGCCCCAATAAAGTTTTATCACCAAAGTATATATAAAAACGATTAAACATGCCAGCAAACGTTTTATATTGTAAATATCATAAGGGTATTACCCCTGGGAGTAAGCATGATACCAGTCGTTATTAAATCCCTGTATTCAGGCTTAAATTACATTAATCCGGTATCAGCAGCATTTTCTAGTGTTTTCCATCTCTAGAAAAAATTATAACTGCACATACCTGATAGCAGAATAAACTGCACGCCATTCTCTCGCTGAAGTTTTACCTCATCTGTGTAATCCCCTCAGACATATGCGAGAACAGCAATGGATCTTAGTTACAACCTGCTAAGATCATAGAAACCTCAGGCAGATTCTTCTTCTATTTACTGCCTGAGATAAAATAGCACAACTCCGGTACTATTTAAAAATAACAAACTTTTGATTGAAGAAAATAAACTAGCTATATTTAACCACTCTCTCTTACGACCTCCTTGCTTGTTGAGAGTTGCAAGAGAATGACTGGCTATGACAGTTAGGGGAGGAGCTATATTGCAGCTCTGCTGTGGGTTTCCTCTTGCAACTTCCTGTTGGGAATGAGAATATCCCACAAGTAATGGATGATCCGTGGACTGGATACACCTTACAAGAGAAAGAAACAAATTTATCAGGAAAGCATAAATTTTCTTTTCTTTTTAAAGACACAAGTCCACGGATCATCATCCTTACTTGTGGGATACAATACCAAAGCTAGAGTACACGGATGATAAGGGAGGGACAAGACAGGGAACCTAAACGGAAGGCACCACTGCTTGAAGAACCTTTCTCCCCAAAACAGCCGAGGCAAAAGTATCAAATTTGTAAAATTTAGAAAAAGTGTGAAGAGAAGACCAAGTTGCAACCTTGCAAATCTGTTCCATAGAAGCTTTATTTTTGAATGCCCATGAGGAAGCAACCGCCCTAGTGGAATGAGCCATAATTCTTTCAGGAAGCTGCTGTCCAGAAGTCTCATATGCAAAGCGGATGATACTCCTCAACCAAAAAGAAAGGGAGGTAGCCGTAGCTTTCTGACCCTTATGTTTTCCAGAGAGAATTACAAACAGAAAAAGACTGACGAAAGTCCTTAGTTGCTTGCAAGTAAAACTTCAAAGCACGGACTACGTCCAAATTATGCAGAAGCCTTTCCTTCTGAGAAGAAGGATTAGGACACAAAGAAGGAACAACAATCTCCTGATTAATGTTCCTGTCTGAAACAACCTTAGGAAGGAATCCTAGTTTAGTACGCAAAACTACCTTATCCGAATGGAAAATAAGGCAAGGAGAATTGTATTGCAACGCCGAAAGCTCAGACACTCTTCGAGCTGAAGAAATAGCAACAAGAAATAAAACTTTCCAAGATAACAACTTAATATCTAAGGAATGGATAGGCTCAAACGGAGCCCCTTGAAGAACCTTAAGAACTAAATTCAAACTCCATGGAGGAGAAACTGGTTTGAACACAGGCCTGATCCTAACCAAGCCCTGACAAAAAGATTGAACATCTGGGACATTAGCCAGACGCTTGTGTAACAAAATAGATAAGACAAAGATCTGACCCTTTAGGTAACTTGCCGATAAACCCTTCTCCAATCCTTTTTGGAGAAAAGACAAATATCTGGGAATCCTAACTCTACTCCATGAGTAGCCCTTGGATTCACACCAATAAAGATATTTACGCCATATCTTATAATAAATCTTACAGGCTAGTTACAGGCTTACGTGCCTGAATTAAGGTCTCTATGACTGAGTCAGAAAACCCCCCCGCTTGGATAGAATTAAGCGTTCAATCTCCAAGCAATCAGCTTCAGAGAAATTAGATTTGGATGAAGGAAAAGTCCTTGAATGAGAAGATCCTTCCTCGATGGTAGTTTCCAAGGTGGCAGGGTTGATATGTCCACGAGATCGGCATACCAAATCCTGCGAGGCCACGCAGGAGCAATGAGGATCACTGATGCCTTCTCCTGTTTGATTCGAGCAATGACCCGAGGAAGAAGAGCAAATGGGGGAAAAAGATATGCTAGGCTGAAGGACCAAGGAACTGCCAGAGCATCTATCAGTTCCGCCTGGGTATCCCTGGATCTTGACCCGTATCTCGGAAGCTTGGCATTCTGACGAGATGCCATGAGATCTAACTCCAGTCGACCCCATTTGAGAATCAGGCTGGAGAATACTTCCGGATGGAGTTCCCACTCCCCCGGATGAAAGGTCTGCCTGCTCAGAAAGTCCGCCTCCCAGTTGTCCACCCCTGGGATATGGATCGCTGACAGATAGCAAGAATGGGCTTCCGCCCACCGGATTATCTTGGCTACCTCCGTCATCGCTAAGGAACTCCTCGTTCCTCCCTGATGATTGATGTAAGCCACTGACGTTATGTTGTCCGTCTGAAATCTGATGAACTGGGCCAAAGCCAACTGAGGCCAGGCCAGAAGAGCATTGAAGATCGCTGTCAGTTCCAGGATGTTTATAGGAAGAACAGACTCCGCTGGAGTCCACACTCCCTGAGCCTTTAGAGGACCCCAGACAGCTCCCCACCCTAGAAGGCTGGCATCTGTTGTCACAATCACCCAGGATGGTCTGCGAAAGCATGTTCCCTGGGATAGATGATCAACAGACAACCACCATTGAAGTGAATCCCTTGTCTCCTGCTCCAGGGTTATTCGAGGAGACAAGTCTGCATAATCTCCGTTCCACAACCTGCGCATGTTAAACTGCAGAGGTCTGAGGTGAAACCGAGCAAACGGAATGATGTCCATTGCCACCACCATCAGTCCGATTACTTCCATGCAATGGGCCACTGACGGCCGAGGATTGGACTGAAGGGTACGACAGGCCTCTAGAATCTTTGATTTCCTGACCTTTGTCAGAAAAATCCTCATAGATATAGAGTCGATTACAGTTCCCAAAAAAGTCACCCTTGCTTTCGGGATTAAGGAACTTTTTTCCAGATTCACCTTCCACCCGTGAGTTCTCAGGAAGGATGGCGCCTGGATTAGAATAGCGTCCAGATAAGGCGCCACCGCAATGCCCCGCGGTCTTAAAACCGCCAGTAGAGACCCCAGAACCTTTGTGAAAATTCTGGGTGCCGTGGCCAGTCCGAAAGGAACTTGTGATGATCTCTGTGGATAGGGACATGCAGATATGCATCCTTTAAGTCCACTGTCGTCATAAATTGACCCTCCTGAATCAATGAAAGAATGGTACGAATGGTTTCCATCTTGAAAGATGGAACTCTGAGAAACTTGTTCAGACCCTTGAGGTCTAGAATAGGTCTGAAAGTTCCCTCCTTCTTGGGAACTACAAACAGATTTGAATAAAAACCCTGCCCGTGTTCCTGTACAGGAACGAGAGTAATCACTCCCAGGGAAGAAAGGTCTCTTACACAATGTAAGAACTCCTCTCTTTTTATCTGGTTTGCAGATAATCTTGAAAGAAGAAATCTTCCTCGAGGAGGAAATTTTTTTTAACTCCAGCTTGTATCCCTGGGACACTATTTCTATAGCCCAAGGATCCTGAACGTCTTGCACCCAAGCCTGAACGAAGAAAGAAAGTCTGCCCCCCCCACCAGATCAGGTCCCGGATCGGGGGCATGCCCTTCATGCTGTCTTGGAGTCAGCAGCAGGCTTCTTGGGCTGTTTACCCTTGTTCCAAGGCTGGTTGGGTCTGCAAGTTGGCTTAGACTGTGAATAGTTTCCTTCCTGTTTAGAGGAGGAAGAGAAAGAATTTCCCTTGAAATTGCGAAAGGAACGAAAATTATTTTGACGTCCTTTTTGTTTATTTCTCTTATCCTGAGGAAGGAGATGACCCTTACCTCCTGTGATGTCAGAGATAATTTCCTTCAAGTCAGGTCCAAACAAGGTCTTACCCTTGTAAGGAATAGCTAGAAGCTTAGACTTAGACGAAACGTCCGCAGACAGACCAAGGCTTTAACCATAAAGCTCTGCGGGCTAGGACAGAGAACCCTGAACTCTTAGCTGCTAATTTAGTAATTTGCAGAGAAGCATCCGTAATAAAAGCATTAGCTAACTTCAGAGCTTTAATCCTATCTTGGATCTCTTCCAATGACGTCTCAGACTTAAGAGACTCAGACAGAGCATCAAACCAATAAGCTGCCGCACTAGTGACAGTAGCAATGCACGCAGCCGGCTGCAACAGCAGACCCTGGTGAACATAAATCTTTTTAAGTAAACCCTCCAACTTCTTGTCCATGGGGTCTTTAAAGGCACAACTATCCTCAATAGGAATAGTAGTTCGCTTGGCTAAGGTGAAGATAGCCCCTTCTACCTTAGGAACCGTTTGCCAAGCTTCCTTGATAGTCTCAGCTATAGGAAACATCTTTCTGAAAATAGGAGATGGAGAGAAGGGAATACCTGGTCTCTCCCATTCCTTAGAAACAATCTCCGAAGCTTGCTTAGAAACTGGAAAAACATCTGAGAAAGTAGGAACTTCTAAATATTTGTCCAATTTACTCGCCTTCACAGGAGCGACTACTACTGTGGAATCGCAGTCGTCTAAAGTAACCAACACCTCCCTGAGTAACAGGCGGAGATGTTCTAGTTTAAATCGGAAAAAGACAACCTCCGAATCAGTCAAAGGTTCTGAATCTGAAATCTCGCCATCTGATAAAACCTCTATACCCTCCATTTCAGTTCCCTGGGAGGGTACCTCTGAGACTGCTACCATGGCATCAGAAACCTCGCTGATAACATGCTTGTCTTTCCTCTTGCGCTTGCCCTGAAACATAGGAAAGGCAGACAATGCATCAGAAATTGTGGAAGACATAACCGCCGCTATGTCTTTTAAAGTAACTCCAGCAGGTGCTAGAGCAGAAGCGCAGGGCACTGCTGGTGGGGGCGTTAATTTTTGGGACGCTGCCCAATGACAGTCTAGCACCAGGCAATTCTTCTCTGAACAAGAGAAACAACAATCCCAGATGTGGACTCCTTGCACACATGCCCTTAGAGAGATGCAACTGCACCTCATTGACGAGGCCCACAGAAGGTCGAAACGATCGTCTGGGGTTGTTGTTTCTCTTGTTCAGAGAAGAATTGCCTGTTATTTTGTCGCTAGACTGTCATTGGGCAGGGTCAGACTGATATGCTAAGGATATTTGTTCTCTGTTAAAAGACATAGTGTGCTAAAAGAGTATGCACCCTGAGTGGCACTGAAAATGAACAGGCATGGAAGTTATTCTAGCTTTTGTTCTGTCTCAGATGAGTGCGTCTCTATATATAACAAATGAAGAAAACGGACAATCCAGGGCAAGTTAAAAACGATATATTTTATTCACCAACGATAAAAAGGTTCCAGGAGGGTCCATATACAGGTTAGCAAGGCAACACAGGCAAACTGAAAGCTAACATGTTTCGGCTATGATTACGGCTGTATAGCCGAAACATGTTAGCTTTCAGTTTGCCTGTGTTGCCTTGCTAACCTGTATATGGACCCTCCTGGAACCTTTTTATCGTTGGTGAATAAAAGATATCGTTTTTAACTTGCCCTGGATTGTCCGTTTTCTTCATTTATTCTACATTGCCTGAAAATCCAGGGGCAGAATGGGAGCATGGTGACTTTCTCACATATTCACATTCAGAATCAGTAACAGGTTGGGCGCATATCACGGCTGTTTGTTGTCTGCGTCGGGGCTGCCTGGACAAGCCCCCTTCTCTCCCTCCTCTCTCACTCCCACTTCAACTGGTGAGCGGAGCACATGACGTGTGCATACAGCGGATACCTGAGCAAGCTTTCAGAGGTATGAGGAAGTGACCCTGCGGCTCGGACACACTACGGAGCGGTAAGGAATGCATGGCTGTTGTTGCTGGAGCACCGGGTTGCTCGCATTTACTTGCAATTCCTACAGAGTGTGTGCACTTTAATGCTTTAAGCTGTATGTCACAGGAATCGTTATATTTAATGCTATTCGATTGTTTGGGAGAGACTGCCATTCTATAAATCCTTTTGGGACACTGCTATCTGTGGATATCATTGGGTAGATTTGTTTGTTTATTTCTACACACTACACTGGACTTTATATATATATATATATATATATATATATATATATATATATATATATATATATATGGACTTGGGTTCGGGTAACCCTATAAGCTATAGTCAAAAAGATACGTCACCTGTTTGCAATCATATTTTCCTACAATTCGCTCCATGAACTTCACGTCATGCTCAAATTTTTATGGAATGCAACAGAATCTGCAACCTGTAATCCGCACAAATAGAGGCGTATTGCAAGCTAAATGGAGACAGACTTACATAGAAAAACCAAGTAAAAGGCTGTCATTTTCTCAGATTGGGCAGGGTCAGACTGATATGCTACAGAATATTTTTTCTCTGTGAAAAGGCATAGTGTGCTAATAGAGTATGCACCCTGAGTGGCACTGAAAATGAACAGGCATGGAAGTTATTCTAGCTTTTGTTCTGTCTCAGATGAGTGCATCTCTCTCTCTTTATATATATATATATATATATATATATATATATATATATATATATATATATATATATATATATATATATATATATATATATATATATATACACACACACACACACACACATACATACACATATGTATATTGTATAGATATTCTAGAAATCAAACAGTATATGCACAGATTAGATATGCATATATGCATATGCATAGCTATGTGTTGTGCTGCAAAAGCCCTGTTCCCTGATTGTTTATGCACGAATAGTCCTATTGTGTTTTGTTATATACTGAAGTGTTCTCCCAGGACATATTTAATGGGCACACCACCTGGCTGATTTTACTGCCCAGCTGGCTAAAACTGAAGCCAATATGTTAAAATGAGCCAATATTAAAAAAAAATTTGGTGGAGAACACTATACCGTGCTATATCTTTCGCCACAGTTTCATTGGGACAGGTAACATAGGCAGCGGAGAGCGATCCTGAAACGTATGCGTCAGATGCCATGGAAAGCGCTCGTAATCCTGCAATTCGTAGCAGAATTGGGTTCATGTACAGAAGGACAGCCTGAAAAAAGGAGGGGGGAAAAAAGATTTTAAGTGGGATAAAAGTTCAGAAAAATAGTGATAGTTAAAACAACAACAAAAATTACATGAGATAATTTTCAGTGCTCAATTCTCCAAAACTCTCAGGTTAAAGTTAAATCAATATACAGACATCAAAAGGGCTGAATTCTCTAAGAAAAAGGGAAAGAACCTGGAGTTCCCAGTGAGATGAGAGCTGCCTTCCATAGAAAGTAAAGAAGCTCTCTGGGATGCATCATCTCACATTGTAAAGAGATGTTAATAAGGGAGCACCCAACACTGATATAACGATCTGTTTGCAGCAAATACAAATTAAACTGAAATGTTTTCACTACAGTTTAATTAGTATTTGATTCTAGTTTAGTAAACATTACCAGTTAAATAAATGTATTGTGAATTTTGAGCAAAGTCACTTTCCTAGAAATGGGGAGATAAATCAGTAAGAACTACAGATGTAACATGCTTTGATAATATAAAGAGTGTTTTGAAAGCTTCAGATACACCCACGGAACCCCCCTGTCTAGTCCATTCTCTGAAACGGACAATCTTATTTCACATAGGAAAAATACAAAATGCAACTTAAAATATATATATATATATATATATATATACACATATATACATACAGAGAGAAGTGCACTCACAGGAACGAACAACTGGCTCAATAACATTGTTAGCCTGTTCTATGGCGATTTACCACCTGGGTGCAACTTTTTAGCCCAGTAATGCTTTTTTAGCCCAGTAATGTAGTATATCAGTCTGATCCCGCCTATTACGGTCAGTCCAGCGCCGAAATACCAGGCAATTCCTCTCTGAACAAGGAACACAGCAACCCCAGACGATCGTTTCGGCCTTCATTGGGCCTGGTCAGTGAGGTGTAGCTATATTCCTCTAAGCACACTGAGCAAGGAGTCCACGTCTGGTTGCCCCTTTTTCCCATAGAGAGACTAAATACATACAGAGAGAAGTGCACTCACAGGAACGAACAACTGGCTCAATAACATTGTTAGCCTGTTCTATGGCGATTTACCACCTGGGTGCAACTTTTTAGCCCAGTAATGCTTTTCACAGAGTAGAACTTTCCTGTAGTATATCAGTCTGATCCCGCCTATTATGGTCAGTCCAGCGCCGAAATACCAGGCAATTCCTCTCTGAACAAGGAACACAGCAACCCCAGACGATCGTTTCGGCCTTCATTGGGCCTCGTCAGTGAGGTGTAGCTATATTCCTCTAAGCACACTGAGCAAGGAGTCCACGTCTGGTTGCCCCTTTTTCCCATAGGGAGACTAAATACATACAGAGAGAAGTGCACTCACAGGAACGAACAACTGGCTCAATAACATTGTTAGCCTGTTCTATGGCGATTTACTACCTGGGTGCAACTTTTTAGCCCAGTAATGCTTTTCACAGAGTAGAACTTTCCTGTAAGTATATAAGTCTGATCCCGCCTATTACGGTCAGTCCAGCGCCGAAAGATGTAACATGCTTTGATAATATAAAGAGTGTTTTGAAAGCTTCAGATACACCCACGGAACCCCCCTGTCTAGTCCATTCTCTGAAACGGACAATCTTATTTCACATAGGAAAAATACAAAATGCAACTTATATATATATATATATATATATACGGTTCACGGATACGGTTCATAGGATCTCTGGACTCCCCCTGGTGGGACGAGGATACCGTTTGTCTCTGCATCACCACTGTCACCACTGGGTCTACCGGACGACCGTTTGGTTCCTGAATGCCTTCACTACACATTAGTGCTTTTCACCACGTGAGTAGGATTTCTATTTCCCTCCATTATCCTCTGTGTTACAGTCTGATTTGCACTATGTGGCAAGTAAATAGATTTCCAGCCTCCAGGGAATAATTAAAAGACCTTTATTTCTTTTTCACAGGGTCCATAAAGCAAACGACGTTTCAAACCACACACTGGTTCTTAGTCATGTCTAATTTGTCTATGTACAGGTGTGCCTTTTATACCTGATACAACAGTCAATCTATACAATATTGCCATCTTGTGGTCTTTTACTAAAATTACATGTGTTAAATATAAAAAACATTTTTTCCTTTTCCTTTTCTGTTTTTTCTATATATTTCACATGTATATATTAAAATACTAATTTAAAATTACAAACTGACCTACCTATACATATATCAAAAAATCAGAATCCTAGCACAACAGATCTAACTATATATAACTATATATTTTGCAAATTTCTTATTAATTATAAAAATAAAGACCAATCAAAGTCTTTGTTAAGGCCATTTGGTTCTAAAGTATTCAACTTATTTATCCAGAACATTTCTTTCTTTTTGAGCATATGTTCCCTGTCACCTCCTCTCCTTGGTTTATCTATCTGATCTATTACTTGAAACCGCAACTGGCTTATATTGTGTCCCATGGAGAGGAAGTGACAGGAAACTGGAGCATCCCTATTGTTCATCCTAATGTTAGATTTGTGTTCTGTAATTCTTGTCCTAACTTCCCTGCTCGTTTCTCCAATATAAATTCTGGCACACGGACATTTGATTAAATATATGGCATATGTACTTCTACATGTTAGATATTTTCTAATTGGATATTTTGTTCCATTTGCTGGATGAAAAAAAATGTTTACCCTTAAAGGGACAGTCTAGTATAAATTAAACTTTCATTATTCAGATAGGACTTTTAATTTTAATCAACTTTCCAATTTACTTTTATTATCAAATTTGCTTTTTTCTCTTGGTATTCTTAGTTTAAACTAAACATAGGTAGGCTCATATGCTAATTTCTAAGCCTTTGAGGGCTGCCTCTAATCACAGGCTTTTTAAATCTCTTGTCAACACAAAGAGACAGAAAGTACACGTGGGCCATATAGATAACACTGTGTTCAGGCACAGGGGGTTATTTAAGATCTAGCACAAAACAATGCTAAATTTAAGACAATAGATAATAACAAGTCACAGTCATGTGATCAGGGGGCTGGAAGAAGGTTCCTAGATACAAGGTAATCACAGAGGTAAAAAGTATATTAATATAACTGTGTTGGTTATGCAAAACTGGGGAATGGGTAATAAAGGGATTATCTATCTTTTAAAACAATAACAATTCTATGGTAGACTGTCCCTTTAATTATGGAGCTGCAATGGCTACAATGTAGACATGGGTAACAGCCTAAATTCTCAGATCCTATTTTGATTTGTTGTGTCTTCTTTGCACTCCCTATAGCCGCTCTCACCAAAAGATCTCTCAGATTTTTATTTTTCTTGTAGGCTATCATTGGGCTATTTTTAAATTCTTCTACCCAAGGGTTACAATCTTTTAATATATGCCAGTATTTATTTATAATACCTTGCACTATGTGGCGCCCTCTATTTTTTCCATTGTAGACCATTCCTACTTATACTCCCTGGCTGATAAGAATGTCCTACTTATACTCCCTGGCTGATAAGAACTTCCTACGTATACTCCCTGGCTTATAAGAACTTCCTACTTATAATCCCTGGCTGATAAGAACTTCCTACTTATACTCCCTGGCTGATAAGAATTTCCTACTTCTGCTCCCTGGCTGATAAGAATTTCCTACTTCTGCTCACTGGCTGATAAAGACTTCCTACTTATGCTCACAGGCTGATAAGGACTGCCTACTTATGTTCAGTGGCTGATAAGGACTTCCTACTTATGCTCACTAGCTGATAAGGACTTCCTACTTATGCTCACTGGCTGATAAGGACTTCCTACTTATGCTCACTGGCTGATAAGGACTTCCTACTTATGCTCCCTGGCTGATAAGGACTGCCTACTTATGCTCACTGGCTGATAAGGACTGCCTACTTATGCTCACTGGCTGATAAGGACTGCCTACTTATGCTCCCTGGCTGATAAGGACTTCCTACTTATGCTCCCTGGCTGATAAGGACTGCCTACTTATGCTCACTGGCTGATAAGGACTTCCTACTTATGCTCCCTGGCTGATAAGGACTACCTACTTATGCTCCCTGGCTGATAAGGACTGCCTACTTATGCTCACTGGCTGATAAGGACTGCCTACTTATGCTCACTGGCTGATAAGGACTGCTTACTTATGCTCACTGGCTGATAAGGACTGCTTCTTATGCTCACTAGCTGATAAGGACTGCCTACTTATGCTCACTGGCTGATAAGGACTGCCTACTTATGCTCACTGGCTGATAAGGACTGCCTATTTATGCTCACTGGCTGATAAGGACTGCCTACTTATGCTCACTGGCTGATAAGGACTGCCTACTTATGCTCACTAGCTGATAAGGACTGCCTACTTATGCTCACTGGCTGATAAGGACTGCCTACTTATGCTCACTGGCTGATAAGGACTGCCTACTTATGCTCACTGGCTGATAAGGACTTTCTACTTATGCTCACTTGCTGATAAGGACTTTCTACTTATGCTTACTGGCTGATAAGGACTTCCTACTTATGCCTATGCTCACTAGCTGATAAGGACTTCCTACTTGGTACTATGCACGCACATTTTTTGCATAAAGAGAACTTCCAGAGGATAACAGTTTCAACTAACTATTTATTCACAGAATTCAGAAATCACTGTAAAGTAATCCCCCAAAAAATAAAATAAAAAATAAATAAATATATCAAAAATAAATGATCACATGATTCCACAAAACGTTGACAGAGGGGACCGCAGCATGTGCCTCTGTGTTGGACACAGGAACTACATCAACACAGTACGGTAGGCAAAGTACTGTGTGACATAGTCCCTACGTCCAATTGGCACAAGGGGTTAATTAAAGGGACATGAAACCCAAACATTTTATTTCATGATTCTGATAGAGCATACAATTTTAAACAACTTTCCAATTTACTTCTATTATCAATTTTGCTTCATTCTCTTGGTATCCTTAAGGAGCAGTAATGTACTAATGGCAGCTAGCTAAACACATCAATAAGCCAATAACAACAGACATATATGTGCAGCCACCAATCAGCAGCTAGCTCCTAAGCCTACCTAAGTCTGCTTTACAAAAAATAATATCAAAAGAATTAGGCAAAAATAGATAAAATAATGAACTTGCACATGGAAGTCTCGGAACATGCTTCCTGATTGGATATGTTTTAAAGGACCAGTAAATACAGCAGATTTGCATAATCAACAACAGCATGATAAAAAGACAATGCAATAGCACTTAGTCTGAACTTCAAATAAGTAGTAGATTTTTTTCTGACAAATTTCAAAGTTAAATATATTTCCACTCCTACTGTATCATGTGACAGCCATCAGCCAATCACAAATGCATATACGAATTCTGTGAATTCTTGCTCATGCTCAGTAGGAGCTGGTGACTTAAAAAGTGTAAATAAAAAAAAGACTGTGCACATTTTCTGAATTGGAAAGTTGGTATATGCTCTGTCTGAATCATGAAAGTTTAATTTTGACATGAGTGTCCCTTTAAGTGATTTAGTATCATTGTAAAGTCCCTTTAAATCAAATAAAGATGAATCCACTCTCCCATATGTAGAAGCACTGGTGTAATACTCACACAGCTAGCTAATATCACAGCCCAGTAAGGTGGAGAAAATGGCTGCATACCAGTACCTGGGAGAAGATAAGTAACAAGCATTACCATTTGTGTGAGGGCATTTAAAGGGACATAAAGGAGCAATTATGCAATTATAAAAATATTGTAAAGTGCTTCAGCATTTTATTAATGCACTATTGCATCCACACAGCGGTCTGTTTGACCCCCACAAAGGTGTTAAATGCATAACAGTGCGCTAATAAAATGCTCTAGTAGTGCATCAGAGAATTATATTATCACTACTTTATTGCCCCCTTGAATTTAAGAGTGTACACATATAAAAAATATTCTATGAACAGCTTAACACATTTCCTTAGACACACACACTAATTAAATAGGTTATTACACATGGGTTTCTACAGACAGTTTTCTAAGGGTGTTGTGCGTGTTAAAAAATAAAAATACAACAATAATGGCGTTGATATAGACGAATACTAATATAAATAAAATTAAATCTAAAGATGAAAAAAATCAAGCTTCTAAACCATATGTGTGTGTGTGTATATATATATATATATTTGTGTGTCTGTGTGTGTGACATTATATATATATATTTGTGTCTGTGTGACATTATATATATATATGTATTTGTGTGTCTGTGTGTGTGACATTATATATATATATATATTTGTGTCTGTGTGACATTATATATATATATATATATATGTATTTGTGTGTTTATGTGTGTGTGTGACATTATATATATATAATATGTATGTGTGTGACATTATATATATATATATATATATAATATGTGTGTGTGTGACATTATATATATATATATATATATATATAATATGTGTGTGTGTGACATATATATATATATATATATATACGTATATATATATATATATATATATATATATATAATAAAACAGAATTTATGTTTACCTGATAAATTTCTTTCTCCAACGGTGTGTCCGGTCCACGGCTTCATCCTTACTTGTGGGATATTCTCTTCCCCTACAGGAAATGGCAAAGAGAGCACCCAGCAAGAGCTGTCCATATAGCCCCCCCTCTGGCTCCGCCCCCCAGTAATTCGACCGACGGTTAGGAGAAAAAGGAGAAACTATAGGGTGCCGTGGTGACTGTAGTGTATAAAGAAAGAAATTTTTCAAACCTGATTAAAACCCAGGGCGGGCCGTGGACCGGACACACCGTTGGAGAAAGAAATTTATCAGGTAAACATAAATTCTGTTTTCTCCAACATTGGTGTGTCCGGTCCACGGCGTCATCCATTACTTGTGGGAACCAATACCAAAGCTTTAGGACACGGATGAAGGGAGGGAGCAAACCAGGTTACCTAAACGGAAGGCACCACGGCTTGCAAAACCTTTCTCCCAAAAATAGCCTCCGAAGAAGCATAAGTATCGAATTTGTAAAATTTGGCAAAAGTATGCAGAGAAGACCAAGTCGCTGCCTTACAGATCTGATCAACAGAAGCCTCGTTCTTGAAGGCCCATGAGGAAGACACAGCTCTAGTAGAATGAGCTGTAATTCGTTCAGGAGGCTGCCGTCCGGCAGTCTCATAAGCCAATCGGATTATGCTTTTCAGCCAAAAATAAAGAGAGGTAGCAGTAGCTTTCTGCCCTCTCCTCTTACCAGAATACACAACAAACAAGGATGATGTCTGTCTGAAATCCTTTGTTGCTTCTAAATAGAACTTTAAAGCACGGACCACATCTAGATTGTGTAACAAACGTTCCTTCTTTGAAACTGGATTCGGACACAGAGAAGGAACAACAATTTCCTGGTTTATATTCCTGTTAGAAACGACCTTTGGAAGAAAACCAGGCTTGGTACGTAAAACTACCTTATCTGCATGAAAAATCAGATAGGGAGAAGAACACTGCAAAGCAGATAATTCAGAAACTCTTCTAGCAGAAGAAATAGTAACCAAAAACAGAACTTTCCAAGATAGTAACTTAATATCTATGGAATGCATGGGTTCAAACGGAACTCCCTGAAGAACTGAAAGAACCAAGTTTAGACTCCATGGAGGAGTCATAGTTCTATAGACAGGCTTGATCCTGACTAACGTCTGTACAAACGCCTGTATATCTGGCACAGCTGCCAGACGTTTGTGCAACAAAACCGACAGAGCAGATATCTGTCCTTTTAGAGAACTAGCTGACAAACCTTTATCCAAGCCCTCTTGTAGAAAGGAAAGAATCCTTGGAATTTTGATTTTACTCCAAGAGTATCCCTTGGATCTGCACCAACAGATATATTTTTGCCATATCTTATGGTAAATTTTCCTAGTCACAGGCTTTCTGGCCTGAACCAGAGTATCTATAACCGAGTCAGAAAACCCACGCTTAGATAGAATCAAGCGTTCAATTTCCAAGCAGTCAGTTGGAGAGAGACTAGATTTGGATGTTCGAATGGACCTTGTACTAGAAGATCCTGCCTCAAAGGTAGCTTCCATGGTGGAGCCGATGACATATTCACCAGGTCTGCATACCAAGTCCTGCGTGGCCACGCAGGGGCTATTAGAATCACCGAGGCCTGCTCCTGTTTGATCCTGGCTACAAGCCTGGGAAGGAGAGGGAACGGTGGAAACACATAAGCTAGGTTGAACGACCAAGGCGCCACTAATGCATCCACCAGTGTCGCCTTGGGATCCCTGGATCTGGACCCGTATCGAGGAACCTTGGCGTTCTGGCGAGACGCCATCAGATCCATATCTGGAATGCCCCAAAGTTGAGTTAACTGGGCAAAAACCTCCGGATGGAGTTCCCACTCCCCCGGATGAAAAGTCTGACGACTCAAATAATCTGCCTCCCAGTTGTCCACTCCTGGGATGTGAATTGCAGATAGGTGGCAGGAGTGATCCTCCGCCCATTTGATGATCTTGGATACCTCTCTCATCGCTAAGGAACTCTTTGTTCCCCCCTGATGATTGATGTACGCTACAGTCGTCATGTTGTCCGACTGGAACCTTACGAATTTGGCCTTTGCTAGGTGAGGCCACGCCAGGAGCGCATTGAATATCGCTCTCAGTTCTAAAATGTTTATCGGAAGAAGAGACTCTTCTCGAGACCATAGACCTTGAGCCTTCAGAGAGTCCCAGACCGCACCCCAGCCTAAGAGACTGGCGTCGGTCGTGACAATGACCCACTCTGGTCTGCGGAAACTCATTCCCTGAGACAGGTGATCGTGAGACAACCACCAGCGGAGCGAATCCCTGGTTACCTGGTCTACTTGAATCTGGGGAGACAAGTCTGCATAGTCCCCATTCCACTGATTGAGCATGCACAGTTGTAATGGTCTTAGATGAATTCGAGCAAAAGGAACTATGTCCATTGCTGCAACCATTAATCCTACTACTTCCATGCACTGAGCTATGGAAGGTTGAAGAATAGAGTGGAGAACTTGACAAGCGTTTAGAAGCTTTAACTTTCTGACCTCTGTCAGGAAGATCTTCATTTCTACAGAATCTATTATTGTTCCCAAAAAGGGAACTCTTGTTGAAGGGGACAGGGAACTCTTTTCTACGTTCACCTTCCACCCGTGAGATATGAGAAAGCCTAGAACAATGTCTGTATGAGCCTTTGCTTTGGAAAGAGACGATGCTTGGATTAGAATGTCGTCTAGATAAGGTGCTACCGCAATGCCCCTCGGTCTTAGAACCGCTAGAAGGGACCCTAGCACCTTTGTGAAAATTCTGGGAGCAGTGGCTAAACCGAACGGAAGAGCCACGAACTGGTAATGATTGTCCATAAAGGCGAACCTCAGGAACTGATGATGATCTTTGTGGATAGGAATATGCAGGTACGCATCCTTTAAGTCCACGGTAGTCATATATTGACCCTCCTGGATTGTTGGTAAAATTGTCCGAATGGTTTCCATTTTGAATGATGGAACTCTGAGGAATTTGTTTTGAATTTTTAGATCCAGAACTGGCCTGAAAGTTCCCTCTTTTTTGGGAACTACAAACAGGTTTGAGTAAAAACCCAGACCTTGTTCCACTGTTGGAACTGGGTTTATCACTCCCATTTTTAATAGGTCTCCTACGCAATGTAAGAATGCCTGTCTCTTTATCTGGTCTGAAGATAAGCGAGACATGTGGAACCTTCCCCTTGGAGGGAGTTCCTTGAACTCTAGAAGATACCCCTGAGAGACAATTTCTAGTGCCCAGGGGTCCGGAACATCTCTTGCCCAAGCCTGAACGAAGAGAGAAAGTCTGCCCCCTACTAGATCCGGTCCCGGATCGGGGGCTACCCCTTCATGCTGTTTTGGTAGCAGCAGCAGGCTTCTTGGCCTGTTTACCCTTGTTCCAGCCTTGCAATGGTTTCCATGCTGGTTTAGGCTGGGAAGAGTTGCCTTCTTGTCTGGAGGCCGCAGAGTTAGGATT